>NW_017257400.1:859025-892847 GCF_001594055.1 Mycetomoellerius zeteki | reverse complement strand
ATGTACCTGATTTTTTAAAATGCCACTAACATCCATAAAACAAAATGTAGGCTATTATATTTTTGTCTATATTACTCATTTCTCATATATTTTATATTATTGTTAGTAAATATTGCCTATATTAACTAATAATATAAAATATTGATAAGGTACGATTTAGGCGACCAGTACGCATTCGGCAACTCTCCCCTATCTGTCGCGAGAACAATACGTGTCACTCTCGCACATTTTACTCGTGTCAGTTTCATGTTTATCGCAAAAATTTATTCGTGAAAAAAAGGAAAAAACGTCGGAAAAAAGCGGCGAATAACGTATTTTCGCAAGCGAATGGCATTTTACTCGCGTTCTTCGTCTTTCAGATTCAAATACATCAGCTGCACTTGCAGCTTCGAAGCGAGATGTGCTTCGCCGCACGTATGCAGACCATTGATTTCGCGAAATGAGTATTCGCAATAGTTTCCATGTAAGTGGACATGTCGTTCTCTCCGTATTACAGAGACCCATCTTTTGACTTCTAATCTGCGGCATCAATAACATTGCGACCCTCATAAATATTCAACGGAGAGCAGATACTAATGCATTCTTTAACTATCAAATATAGCAGAAGCTGCTGCATTTTTGTGATCGATGACCAGAAACCAAGTTCTACGATGCCACGGCTATGATAGCATCTAATACAGAAACACGATATTGAGGAGTTCGGTCGTTCTATTATACATTCTCCGTCATAGAAAATATTACGCTTGAATCCGGAGCATTCGGTCTTATCTAGGTCTTTGCATTTAAAACACGATATTACGTATAAATTGATTTATTAAATCTCTATTTTATTGCGATTTATTTATATTTCACTTTATTTATATTTCTGAACATCTCCATACTAAAAATACAAGCGGATATCATTTATAGAATTGAGATATGAGGAGCGAAATATTTTTAATTAGGAACTCAAGTCAAATTTGATATTTTTTATTATAAATCTGAACTAAACGGGTTTTTATGTTACGGTAACGTCTGTTACCGTAATTATAATTGATTTTCATGCGTAAAAAGAATAGTTTTTAGTGAAGCATCTAAAAATGTAATTCAAGATTTTAAAATATTTTGTTGAATTATATCAGAATAATTAAAAATTATAAATTCTGTAGGACGCTGGAATATCAAAATTTTTTGCAGCGTTACTCATTATGCTTGAGTTTTCTACATAATTATTTTAATGAGCCAACAAAATTATTTTTACATAATAAGTTAAACAAGACTGTCATGACAATAAAAACGGCAAATGAAATTCAGGCGCTGTAATTGGTGCTGTAATTGGCGTTCGCATACATTTGATACTTAAATTAAAATCTCGTATTTTTCAGCTACAATTCGTGCCACCCTCAATAATATAATCATTAATTTCCAATCACTGTATAAATAAATCAAATAAATTGAGAAACTGCCAAATACGGTTGGCGTGAGATATTGATGCCTAATAATATTTCTATATAAATTTTAAATACATTTTTCGGATATATAAACTGCGCACCGATTTACTATCGGATTTGCAAGATAAATGTTAGTATAATAGTCGAATTGGAAAAGACACCCGACTGGATAATCTGGAAGTTCAAAGTTCAAATTATGGTTGATGTAATATTTTTTACAATATTTTACTTTTTTAGTAATTGCTTTAAGATGCTAGTAGCATTATTATCAAATTAATGATCAATTTAAATTGTGAGATTATTTCGATTTATTGTGTTATTATACAAATGCGATAGTATAATCTGTGCGCAATTTATGTAATTGAAAAATGTATTTTCATAAAAATATATAATATTTAATAAAAATATTATTAGACATCAATATATCTAGCTTCGTACAGCATGTATTTGATTTTTTATTACTTATTTGATTTATTTTTAGATCTGTTTTTAGCTATCTAAAATTTTTAGATACCTACTTTAGCAAAAATGTTTTTTTGTATGGTAGCGATGTGCAAGCGTTGTGCAGAGAAATCTGAACATGTATTTGGTACATCGCTTTGAACTTTCACAAATTTTTGGAAAAGTAAATCGCTGTATGATTATAAGATTTTACGGATTTACGAAAAGTTTGCGTTATGCCACATTACTTTTCAACTTTCCGGTCCGCATTAGATTCATCAGAAAGTTTCGTCGACGCAGAAAAGCAAACACGCAGACGACGGCTTACTCTTAAAAGCTTGGGAACGAGCTAAGCAAAAGGAAGGGGAATTCCATCAACGTGCGAAAAACCAATATCGCGCACGTGCCATGTTCTTGAACGTAGATCCATCCGTTCTTTACGCGCATTCTGCAGGAAAATCTCATTGCACTCGCCACGGTTATTTGTAGAATTCAATGTGCAATGATGCGAAGTGCTCTCAAAAGACCGCAGCGGCTTTCTCGAAATTTTATCATGTACTTATTTTTACCGGGAAAAACCGTTGGCGCTGGACCTTATTTTCTTTATAATTCTATTCTATATAACTTATTTCCACAGCCGTGTTGTTTTGAAGATATATGGAGAACTTTTCTTATTTATTTCAGAAAATATAATCAATATTAGAGGGATAAAATACATCATTTCAACTTTAGAGATGATACAATTTCGAACATGATACAATTCTGAACGAAATAAGATTTGAATCCAATTTTCGAAGGTTAAATTTGATTTTTTCCTGTTTAATATCCTTCAATTCTATCCATACAATGAGAGGATCAAACTTGAACTTCGAAAATTGAATTCAAATTTTATTTCGTTCAGAATTGTACCGTTCAAAATTATATTATCTTTATACTTTATTATTAGATTAAGAAATGTTATAAAACGTATTGATTTATTATTTTCTATTTTCATAAAACAAAATTGAACTATATTTTGCACACAAAGGACGATTTTACTGCATAATATATAAAATTTAACTAGAATACAAATCTGAAAATAATTATTTAATGGCTTTAAAGTATTGCCTTAATTTATTGGTTTTTTAAAAATAATTATGTAGAGTATTTAAGCGTTGATGACAATGCTGTAAAAAATTTTAACATCTTAGCCAACAGTTTGAGCATCTTACATAATTATTTTGATGATCAAAACAACATTTGTGTGTATTTACCTAAGCTTTTAGATCAGCAAAAACATTCTTTGTGTATAATTAATGTTGTTAGTCGAACTCAAAATAATCAAATAGGAGCAGACAGAAAAAGTAATGGCGCTCTAAAAGATAGAAAATTTGGAATTAAACGAGGTGAGACGAAAACAACAATTTAGACACGACATCTCTGTTTAGATACATATATGTAACATCTTGTCGCTATATATATTTAACTTTAGGGTAGACCGAGGCTCAACTTTTATTTATTGATAAAAAAGTGATCTGAATTTTGATGTTTTATATAAATTCTTAATTTTTACAATTTTAGCTTAGGTTTTATATAATAAAATAATATCTATATAAACGGTATTTCTTATTGCATAACGGAAAAAATTAAGAAGGAGAAATTATACAATTCACACCTCGAAATTGAGGGGTGAAAGAAATCACCAGTTTACTAACAAATTATATATTGTAAAAGTCATTATAATTTGCGTAAGTTTCAACGTACCTTTTCGTTACAACATTGTAAAATTTGTGATTTTTTTTTTAGAATCGTGATTTTATGGGAGAGAAAAAAGTTCTTCGTATAACACTCTGCGCTTATATCGACTGATATTGGATCACGTGCAATAGGAAACTGTTGTGTATTGTTTTTCGATGCAGTGAAAATTTACGTGGAAGTAACTAGCATGATAAAACAGTTTGTTTGAAACACAAAAGTAACAAAATTAATGACAAAATTGATTCAATTCGTTCTGTGATCCGATTCGCCTCGGTTTACAGGATTTATCCTATATAATGGTGTTGTAATTATTTTTTCTTTTAGTTTGATACATAATGACGATCCGATAATAACTTGGCAATCTGTCGAGGAACGGTCGGCGAAACAAAGAAAATGACCGCGAGGGATAGATTGATAAAACAAGTTTGCGGCTTGCTCGCGATTTTCCATTTGTAAATCAATCGACTCATACAAATTGGAACGCCGTATACCTTTGTCTTGCTTTGTATGGAGAAATAGCGATGAAATTTAGAGAGAGAGAGAGAGAGAGAGAAATTAATCAATTTAATCTTTGTGTTGATCTTCGATACGCGGAATCCTCGGTGGAATCGGATTAATAAATTAATGACCGTATTCTCGCGTTATAAAAGATGATGAAAAATTGCTTTATGCAGTGTATCTTGTATGCTTAACATATTTTTTTTTATACATTTATATATATTTATATATTATTATATTAACATGTTCCGTGCCGCGGAATAATTTTAACTTGACCATCCCGCATGAGTTACCGGTGATTCACGAAATTTTTGTTTGCGTTTATTATATTTGTTAAACATATGTATTTCATAATGATTTAAAAAATAATAAAAATTATTATAAAAAAGAAAGCCTGATGTATATACTAATATTGCATTATATATCATAATTATGTATCCACGTATGATATAAAAAATTATTTTATAATTACATTCCTTTTTATAGTTAAAATATTAAACGGTTTGTGTCCAGCGTGATCATCGGTGACCCACGAATCGTGCTAATTGCATGTAATAATATTGATTTACTAAAATTAGGAATGAATGAATTATTTAAAAACTCACATTTCATACAATTGATGCAAAAGAAAATATATATTTAAAAAATCGACAGTAATAAAAGAAGTACTTTTTTTACGACTATTCAATACTCTCGTGATCTTATTTTGTTTAATCTGGGAATCTCTGCTGTAGATCATCGCGAACCGTTCTAGCCCGGTTTCATCGCGTTGCAAACCTCGTAAGCTACCTCACAACGACGAAACTTGTGGAATTCTTGAATGACAAGAACGTTATCCGAAGAATTTCCCTTGCGGTCGTAGCTCCGACGTAACTCTACAATATGGAGGACGGAAAAGCGAGAATTAAAGCCAGTATTCTAGTCTTTAGTGTGCGTGAGGAAATTTAGTCGCCTGGACTACTGGACGACAGTGACGAAAATGAACAACCTAAGCCAGATTTTCCGTCATACTGTCATTTGATTCGCATTATAATTAAAAATACAAATACGAAGTTAATCGATTTTCTGAACAAAACGATAGAAAATTTGACAAGTGGAAATTTTTAACTATGTTGTATTTTACGTTGTTATTTATCGATAAATTTTATAACATTGAATTATTTATTTTATTATATGATGCTCTCTAAATCTGAATCAGTGGATAGTCACTAATTACCCAGTGGCACTGATAATCAGTGAAGTTCAACTAAAAAAGAAAGAATATTTGAGCATTATTTGACTAAAATACTGATATTTGTACGTTAATTTCAATCTTCCAATACCATATTCATTGAATTTAACAACTAAAACAAGATTAGTTAGATTACATAATAAAGATTAGCTAGGTTAGGAATCTCACATTTAATTCACTGATTATTCGTGGCATACTTGGCACTGAGATCAGTGATTATCCACTGATTCAGATTTAGAGAGTGCCAAGTTAAATGTAAAGAATTGCATATCGTCTTTAATTTATTGCAATTCTTTGCGCAAAAAGTTTTTATACAAAACCGATTGCGCCGTGACGTTGATTCTCATCGTAAATAGATCGTGAAGAAAAAAGAACTGAAATGAAATTTTTGGCATGCAGTGAATCTCTGTTCGACCTTAAAAATATATACCTTGAAAATATATGCGTTGTTTATCTATTGGAATCATGTGCAACGGGTCCACTTATTTTCGAGCATAATCGTTCTGAAGCTCAGTATTTACGAGTTAAATTTATTACGGATCCGTCTTCCTAGCACGCTGATAAAATGCATGCAAAATAAATCAAGCGTGTTATTATGAAGGGCGCTATTAAATTTACTGCATTAACGTATTTCCACATGCGAGACATAAACGTGAGGGCTTTGCAGATGACTACAACTCGAGCGATGTACGTTGTTTCGTTTGTCGATAAAATAAACTGAACAATAAAAAAAATATTTTTTCCCCGTAAAAGAAAATTGCCAATCAATTCCAACAGTCTACATTGTAAACAAAGTATATAAAGTTATGTAAATATGTGTAAAAATTTCACAATTTATAGTGAAAATTGTGCGGTTTTACAAAAATTGCTCTTTTTATTTCTAATATAAATATATTTTTATATTAAAAGAAAAATTACAATAAGAACAGTATCTTTAATAGTGAGTCCCAAAATTATTATATATAAATTTTTTATTAACAAATTTTATATGTAACCAAATGCTGTTTCTGACATTTTAAAGTAGGAGGAATATATTTATGTTTACACATATAAATATTAAATGATAAAGGATATGATTTTCACAGAAAATAATGATTTATCGATGTAAAATAGTAAATTAAAAATAGACCGATAAATTCTAAGAAATTGATGTTTCTCTGATTAAAGGAGATGAAAAATTGCACATAAAGATATCGCGCAATCAATCGTTAAACCGATTCGGTGCTGCTGATTAAGATTGATATCAAACGATAAAGTCATGTTCAGAAAAAGAAATGAATTGTCGGTTTTGCTGGAAAAATGAAATAATTAATAGACTAGCATGATTTTTTAAATTATCTTTAATTGTAATTTATAAGTAAAGTATTTAACTAATTTATTTGTGATAATCGTTAAATCCGCGAGTCTAATCGGTAAACATATCACTGCTTGCGAATAAAATATTATACAACTAGATAAATGCGATAAATGCAACGTACTGCAGTATCAATTATAGTGTCATGTGCAAACACGTCGGCTATAAAAATATATAACGTCACTCAACTGACCGCATAATGTAGCGACGAATATTCTATGAATCCCGCGTTCACCTCGCCGTAACTCTCGTCACGCGACTCTTGTTTGTCAAAATAAATAAAATCCTTTTTTCGTCGAAAAGTCTGTATCATATTAAAAGGAAATCAGTTAAATAAAAACAGACGTTTATGCGTAAATACGGTCGTCGCTGTAATACAATTTAATACAATTTAAAAAGCTATTCTGGACATTCTTTACTAAAAACGCAAAGAGTTGCAAGTTATCATACGTAACAAGAAACAAAGGAAACATATTTTGATAGTCTAACCGATTTAATAATTTTACTTTGTCATGGTTCTAATTTCCATCGAAATTGCAACTGTTAATGAAGGAAGATAAGTTGAATCTACACAGTAATAAGGAAAACAATCTCTTCATTACTCCGCCCATCGTTCCCACCTCCTCAACTGCTATTAATTTCCTGCCATTATCGCCACGAACAACATCTTTGGCTATCTGGACAGTTAGCCAACAATCTGATAGTTGTGCGACAAAGTTGATTATCCTAAACATCTTACGCAAGACTTTTTGTATTTAAATTTAACTTTAAATTTGCATCAGGCTGTATTATATTGTTACGCATGCAATTGTCTATATTTAAGGATATATTATTTATGAAAATTAAAAATTATGGAAAAATTGTAGATTTTATATTTGAAAATAATACAAAAAGCTTGGTGGCAATTTAAAACTAGGATAAAAAATTATTTTACTAAGAAGTAGAAGACATTGTACAATGATAAAATAATTAGGAGTTCCATTTTTATTGTTACTATAATGTTAGTAATAATGATTGTATATTTAAATATATTCCATATATTTAAAAAAAGTATATGCACTGTTAATAGTGTCAAATTTAACCTAACGTGAGTCGCCACTGCTCTTACTAAATATATCATTATTTTTTTAGCAAAATGAGTTTTTTAGTTAAATTTGACTCTATATCGTGTCAATTTGACACTATATAGTATCAAATTGAAACTGTATTGTGTCAAATATAACCATTGTTTTATTATAAAATAACGATATGATTGAGTAGAAGCAGTGGCGACTCATGTTTAAGTTAAATTTGACACTATAGATTTAACAGTGTAGTTGACGCTAGGAATTATAGTTATTTTTTTGGTGCCAATTATACAGGTGTTTTATTTCAAACGTAATATAATATAAAAAATATGCATATAAATTTTTTAAGTAGGTAACTATTTTCTTTACACCAATTTCTCATTTAATTATTTCGTTCATAAAAGTATTATGGTACGATTATAAAAAAATTAATGGTTTACGAGATATTTAATATTAATTTATGTTAATTATGTATTAGTATAAAGTATAAAATATCTCGCAAATTATTGATTTTTCGATTGCTTTAATTTTTTTATATGCGGAATAATCAGACGAATCGTATCATGTAAAAGAAATCATACAATTTTATTTAAAAAATGGTTGTATCTTCCACATGCGTGTGTGTGTGTGTGTGTGTGTGTGTGTGTGTGTGTGTGTGACCTTAAAAAATTAATGTTTTTCGACAATTAATTTTACTGATATTTGCATTCTTTCAGTACAAGTTTCATCTGAAACATTTTTCCGTATTTTTCATATTTTTCGAAATATTCGATTCTTTACGTTTAAAATAAAAAATTCTGTATATTTTTTTAGTATATAGAATTACAAATATGATTATTATTACTAACATTAAAGCAGTAATAACTATAAAAATGGAGCTTCTAACCATAATTATTTTATCATGAAATTACAGTCACAAATATTAAATATTTCTCTCAGTGTACATTATAGGCCTGTTCTTTTTGGCTGAACTTTTATACCAGTTCATCTTTCTTCCTTTTCTCTCCAGGAAGAAAGAAGAGGAAGAAAGATGAACTGGTGCAAAAATTCAGCCAAAATGAACAGGCCTTATGATTTATATTATCTACATTAAATTATATTTCTTGACAAAAGTATAGAGAATTTTAACAACATAAAGTATAATTTTTTTAATCATTAATTTTTTCGTTAATTATATTAAACTAATTGATAAGCAGGCGCCTTCTTCGTACGCGACGTAGCACATTCTGTTGCTGTATACACTATACGCTATTCATGGTTAAGCATGCTTCGCCAAGGCTCCCAACCGGATGGGTGGACTGCCTTGTGCACCATTTGTTCATCGTCTCTTTCTGTTTTCACAACGCATGTATATGTTCTTCTATCTCCGTCGCCTTTCCATGACTTATTTCCTTTGAGGATTATCTCGTGCATTTTCTGTCTCTTATGAGAAGGTGCAATTCATCCTCGAAGGTAGAAAAAAGTGGCATCTCCACCCTGATGCAGGTCTCATCTTGCAAAAGGACTAAATGTGCCAAACATTTTTTATTAGTACTGTAGTAACGTAACATTTCATTTTTCAACAATAACATAGTAATATATACATATACATATAATATATATATATAATTTTATCTTTTGATATATATAACAAAATATTAAAAAAAATTTTTTATTAATGATATCGGGAAACTTATAATCTGAGAGATTATAATTTTTAATCTACATTTAATTTATATTTATATCAATTTTTATGGAAGCAATATTAACTTTTCGCGCTTTATACGTTAAAGTTAAATGATAGATGTCTATTTCTAACAATGTAGATTAACTTTAATCTTGGTTTAACTTACTTTTTATCTTCTAGTTTTAAAAATTAGGAAAATATAAAGAGGAAATTAACCCAAGATTAAAGTTAATTTATTTTGGCAGAAATGGGCCGCAGTGATTTCTTTAACAATTTTATGTACACTTCTGCAAAGTAGTCGTATAAATATAGCGTAAACAATTCAATATATGCTCCGTTATAATATACTGTTTTAATAATCGAGAGGATCTATATTGTAAAGTACTCTGTACTAATTAATTGCAACTCGAGTTTCGCGTGTTTTGCAAGTAGTAAATTGCTTCGCTCGAAGTGGCTATTTTCTGGGTGTGATTTCGGGAAAGGATCTCTCTCTCTCTCTCTCTCTCTCTCTTCTACAGATGATATTTTCGTCTGGTGTGTAACTCGCGCGATTGCTCTTGTCTCGTAAGTAACTGCATTTAGTATAGAAGCACTTGAAAACACTGGACCGCGTAAATACAACACCAGCTGCACCGAAGCGCCTGTGATTGTCGTTGATGCAGTGTTACTTCGCTTTAATTATACAACGTCTCTACTATTTAACGGCAAATTGTCCTGTAATTCAGATCAGCTGACATTCTTTTCTTATTGCATCTAATAATAAACTTAAATAAGTGGCATTTGTTCAAGAAGAATTCACTTCTCGGAAAGTCGTATTAAATCAAGTACCGATTTTACAAAGGTATAGTTTAAAAATAAAATTATTTTTTTATAGTAATTAAATAATAAGTAAAAATAAATTTACAATTGAAGTTAAGTTAGAGGAATATTTACGTAATTATTTGTCGATGAATTACGTACAATTTTTTTTAAACTTACAGTTATTAATAAACATAAAATTTTCTCTTTCAAATGTTATTTTCTTTAAGCTATGTACGAATGTAAATTTTATATAAGATTTATGTGTGTGGTATGTATAAACAAAAATGGGAAAAATAATATGTGCGACATTACTGTTTACATAAAAATTATAAAATGTACTTTGTTGTAATTTTCCGTCTCATACAAACATGCATTTTCACAGTTAGAGATAAAATTACTAATTTTTGTAAAAATAACGCATAATTTTAAATATTTTCACTAAAAGTTGTGTAATTTTTACACATTATTTATATACTTTTTGTATGTATAATAAAAACAGGATTTATAAAAAATTTTTTGGATTTGTGAATAGAATCTTGTAAAAACTAGTTTAAATTATAATACAATTTTAAAGAACGTAGGTGCATAATTCTTAAAACGAAACATTGTAAATAATCACTGATTGCATAAATAATATTTTTATTATATCATAGATTCATTCATATTATGGTAACACTGACAACTGTGATGTAAATGTAACGATTAATGAACGACATTTAAAATAACATTTGCATCTGGATTTCTGTGTATCGGAAAATTCTGGATCGTTAATCTGAAAATTTCTACAAAGAGCTTTCTGTGCATCCGATAGAGAATTTTCTCGATAATAGTAAAGTCAGACGTAATAAAGTTGTTCGTCGAGAGATTCCTATTTTTCAGGAATATGTAGATTGCCCTTAATTTATTGCGATCGATGAGACGGGTCAGAGGACAGCTTATAGCTCGCTTAGCTTTGCAAGCAGACCTTTGCCATCGCGCTGGCAAAAGATCCGAGGGTTCTTTGACCGCTGAACTGAGATACAGTACAATATTTAGCAATGCAATATTGATTTGTTGATATACATAATATATCAACAAATCAATACTGATATACATAATATGAAACGATGAATTTTTGATTAAAATTATTTCCATGACGAAATATATTCACTTTTAAAGATTCGACTCTTACTTACTGCTGTAATTATGACATTAAGTCTTCTAGCTGTGGCCTGTTTATTTCATTATAAATAATAATACCACGATAAAATTTAGAGAGAAGCGCAGCGCATTAAGTTGCACAATATGACGAGAAAAAAAGTTGCCTGCAAGTCTTGGTAGAACGTCCACGGTGCATATATAATGTTCCCTCTGTAATCTTTCTGACGTGTATAATTACTAATTTCTAAATAAGCAAGTCTTACATACCGTTAGTGACATACGTAGATTAAACCTGTATTAGGCTTATGTTCGCGATCCCTTGCAGCTATGTGAGACGCATTACGGATATAGGATGAGACTAGGAACTAATCCGATATCATATTTATATGCAAATCCGCGAATTTTTGCTTCCCTCGAGGTTTAATTATTTATAGGAATGCGCGTAATTTGTTATTCACGTTGCACATTGATTAAAAGCTGCTGTGTTCTATTAAGAAATAATTGGATTAATAATTTATGCTAAATTTAGTTCACGTGTTCCAAACAGTCCACCCAAATTTTTTTGTGTTAATTTAACGCAAGATGAATACTATATGTTAGGAAGTAGTACAAATATGTAAAAAATTAATATAAAAAATGTAACAATGGCATAATTTGTAAGCAAATTATGGTAGCATATTTCTTCAATAAAATTAACATTTATATTATGTTAAATTAATACTTTTTCATAAAATTAACATTTATAATTTGTTAAATTAACATTTTATTTTTTAAAACTTACATTTTGAAATATATGAATTTTATATTATTTATTCACTCATAAATGATGTTATTTATGTAAATTATATTATTAACCCTAAGAAATTGAATGTTAATTTAACACAAAATATTCAAATAACACAATCATATTATGTTAAAATAACACTTGGATATGTTAAAAATTCAACACAACAATTTTAACAACGACTGATTCTAACATAAATATAGAATGTTTTTTACTGTGTAGCAAAAACACAGTGATTTCTTGAACAGGATGTTTCAATGTTGCATATATCGGTGCAGCGTAATGCTTCGTGCAATTGAAATGCCAAGATAATAATCTGATAATTCACGATATAGTAAAGGTATACAATAAATTCATAGGCCGAGTTATGTTTGCAAGTTATGCAAAGATTACATTTCCAACCATTGATTATTCGCGTGCGTGTCATGCAACGCGGATACTTTCTAACGGGTGACCTTCAGGAACGGTACTCGGTACGTTCCTCACGTAAATAGCGAAATGTTTCTTATATTTTAGGCCTTAGCTGTGACAGCGGCCAGACTCAGCCGAAAAACGTACGGTAAGAGATTCGCGAGTAGGTTTAAATTAGCGAGTCTAGACGCCTCGGAAATACCACGTGGTGGCAAGCGTCATACTGTATCCGCTGTTTTCGAATGTTCGGATGTTCACACGTTGGCACGTCCGCCCACTATCTCCGAACATTCGTCTGGACCTATGACAGTTTCAAAATAAAGTTTGTTCTGCAAAGTGAACTATCTCTTGCCATACACGAGATAAAGCTACTTAATCTGTCGTGCTGTTATTCTTGATTCACTACTTACTAATTATAACATTTAAACAATTTATAAATAAGTTGTAAGTTTAAACGTATAATAAGTAAATTTATTTCTGATTATTTTGGTTTATTATTATCTCTAATTGCGTTAACTAAAAATGTTGAGAAATGCATTTATTTTACGTAGAAATTGTCTTTATCTTTTAATCGCAAATTAATAATATTGAAAAATGCAAATTAAATGCAAATTATGATTTAATAAAATTTTATTTCTGTTTCAGGTATGTACCTCAAAATTAGAAAAATCTCTAGTTGATCGTCAATCCTCAGCACTGTAAGTTATATTAATATTTAAATATATCATTTCGTAAAAAAATCGTTGTGTCTTCATCTTGAGTATTTTGAATTATGATGGACACACTATATTTACGTCATCCTTTCACGTTTCTCCATTGCACTACTGTTTCGTATTCGCCACACCCACGATTGTCACTTTCACACGTGCGATTTCCGGACTTATGTGACTTCATACGTATTTAAGAAAACATGTGAAACTGACTGTCACCTGATAAACATTAGCTTGTCATCATAACTTATAACTGCATACATGAGTCAATCGTAGTAATGATTGAATACAGCAGACAAGAAAATTAGAATTGGAAATTTAAAAATTAAACCAGCTATATATAACGATAATAAACTGTACAAAAGTTATAATCATATATCGATTTATATAGAAACGAGAAGTCGCTTCTAATTTTTAAATCGATGTAGAATTTAAGAAGCGATGGCGAACTACAAAAAACGAAACACAAAAGCAATACATGTTTATAAACATGTTTAATGCTCTGACAGACTTTGGTATTGTAATTTGGGGATTTTACCGTCTATAGCATAATAGTTCCCGTTGTATCTAATGGAAAATCCGCTGATTTATGTATTAGCGCATCAGTAGCTAGCTACAGCTCCCTACGGCTGCACATTCTACCGAAGATAGATGATCGTATAGTTATAGTGTCTCAGGTAGCCAAGCGAAACTATCAATATACAGGTAGAAAATCCAGGTCTAAAATACAATAGGATTATACAAGAAGCATCATATTAGGAGGATTACGAGAAATTAGAAGATGAGGTCAGGATTAATACCAAATATTTAAAATAATACTTACGTATATATATAGATAGATATATTTATTTTCTTTATCATGTTATATAATTTAGAAAAAAATCTGCAATTACCCGCGCGCGCACACACTACAGCCTTGACCATAAATATAAAGCATTGTCACTTGGAAAAGATGATAATAAAAATCAAAATCTCCAAAAGAAAATTAACAAAATATTAAAATAAATATTATTTTTCAATAAATGTTTTTAATTTATTTTTCGTTAAATATCGAATGCTTACGTCAATTTTTGGGAGTGCTTTATACTTACCAAAGTTGTAGAATGTTTATCTTCGGTATTTATGATCGGCTTATACTCCTAGTGTGAAAAAAATTCTCATTATATCTCATAACATTTTTAAGCATCTTGTCATACTTTAAATTTCTGAAAAAATACTTTAAATTTCTTCAAATTTTACAAGTTTTCTTCAGAAATTGTAGAATAAGTAGTCTTAAAATATTTCAGAATTTACATATATAAAAAATTCTAGAAAAGATGTAATTTACAGAATTGTTAGCGGTCAGGAAAATCAGGGGAAACCTGAAAAAAGTCAGGAGGAGTTAAAAAATGGTCAGGGAAAACCGGAAAAACCGGAAAGTCAAGAAATCAAGGAATTTATCAACCTAAGAAAAATTAAATTGCAATATCAATTCTAAGTTTAAACTTTATTTTTAAAAAAATGATAAAATATAGAATTTTATAAATTTTTTAAAGAAGCATTGTTTAAAAAAACAAATATTTTTTACGATTTTTAATTTTGCAGTGAGCAATTTACAGAAAATTATTAGCACACATTGTTAGAAAGAAAAAGCTTTGTAAAATTCAAGATATGCATAATAACATCTCATGAATCATTTGTAATTAAAATTAATTAGAATAAACGTACACAGTGTTTTAGTGAGATGATTAAATCTTAATAAGTAATGCGCAAAACAAAGATAAAATAAGCTGTTTTACGTAATTTATTTGTTTTTCAACTCATTACATACCAATATTGTTATTTATGTTTGCAACTTGTTCTTTATGATAAAGAATTCTTATACTCTCTTAATAATATTCATATTTTTTGAAAATGTCGAAAATGAAAAAAAAACCGTTACCTATTTTCGAATTATTTGACTCCTAGACTCCAATATTCATAATCGGTTCTTATGTTTGGGACTGTCTTAAGTAATCTTAAGATGATCATAAATCAATCGGAGAGTCGTATTAGCATTTCAACTCTCTAAATCTGAATCAGTGGATAATCACTGATATTAGTGCCAAGTATGCCACTGGTAATTAGTGAATTAAATGTGAGATTCCTAACCTAGCTAATCTTTATTATGTGATCTATCTAATCTTGTTTTAATGGTTAAATTCAATGAATATGATATTGGAATATTGGAAGATTGAAATTAACGTGCAAATATCAGTATTTTAGTCATATAATGCTCAAATAGTTTTTCTTTTTTAATTGAACTTCACTGATTATCATTGCCAAGTATACCACTGGATAATTAGTGACTGTCCACTGATTCAGATTTAGAGAGAAGATATTACTTTCAAGATATCAAGATATTAAAATATCAGTATTTTAGTCATATAATGCTCAAATAGTTTTTCTTTTTTAATTGAACTTCACTGATTATCATTGCCAAGTATACCACTGGATAATTAGTGACTGTCCACTGATTCAGATTTAGAGAGAAGATATTACTTTCAAGATATTAAGCCTCGAAATAAGAACCGACTTTGAATACCTGTCCTAAATCTTGAGATAAATAGATAAAAAGAATATGGATCCAATACCTTTTTGTTCTACAACAAAAACCCATCAAAATCAGCGATAGATAATAATTCCAACGGTATTATCTATAGAATATTTTAAAATTCACGTATACATATAAAAAATTTTAGAAAAAATGTAACAAATTTTCTCAGAATTTCTGTGTTCCCAATTGTTATAAAAAAAATCTTAAAAAAAAGAAATATTCTTAAAAAATGCTACATAATCATACAGGAATTCTGGAAAATTCTGAAATTTATGTAAAAATTCTGGAAAATTATACGAAGAATTCTAAGAGAAATTTTCATTAAGGACGGCTTAAAATACGAGAAGGACCGCCCTGGTCCGAGTTTTTCACATAGTCGCGATCGTTAGCGTCCCGGGTGTGATACGAGATGTAACGCACGACAAGCCGGCGTGCGAGCAACACGTTAATTGGGCGAGAGTTACGGCAAACGTACTATAAACCTTCTCCGTACCCCTCATAGCGTCTCATCGTCAAGCCAGATCTTCGGCTCGACTCGGCTCGACTCGGCTCGGCGCGGCAGCCGGCTGCTGCCGTCTCGTGCTCGCTGGCGGTCGTTCCGGACACGAGAAGGCGCTCCGGTCGCATGGCCGCCCTCAGTACTCGCGAGCCTCGCTCGGTGTGTGTTTCGTGGTATGTTTGTCGTCGTTGTGACTGTCGTTCCCAGTTCTCCCCGGTCGTCTGTCCCGCACGTCGGCCGTTCTCAGCGACGCTCGAAATTAATTCCGTTCGCGAAATCCGTCCCGCCTGGATGCGACGGCTGTCTCGTCGCGATCCTCCGCCGCCGCGGACGATAATCTCTCGTTCTCTCTCTCTCACTTCTCTTTCTCTTTCACTCTCGCGCGGACAGGAGGAGGAAGAGGCAGCAGCGGCGGCGGCGGTGGCGGCGTCCGTTGAGTTCGTGTCGCTCGGGTGGCGCGTATCCGTGTGTCAGTGTGCGTGAACAGTGCGTGGTGTATGCAGCAGTATCATCGGTGCCGTCGACGACGAGGAAGATCGTTGAGATCGCCATCGCTCCGGTTGCGGACGTTTCCTTCCTATCCGCGTGGACTCCTCGCGGCGCGGCGGCGAATTTTTCACATTCGGAGTTCGGAGTACTACACGCGCCGCTCCCCCGTGTGTTTACGATCGTTGCGTCCTCTCTATCGCTGTCTCGCTCTCCTCTCACCTGCGCTCCTCGCTCGCCTGACGCGCAGACAGGTGTCGCGTGGAAGCCGAAACGTAGGAGAGAGCCGACGCCTGGTTTTCTCTGTGATATTAAACGTCGGATGGCCCCTCGCCGGTGGCCACGACGGCTCTTCCTCGAAATCCTGCCGAGATAAACGAGCCCTCCACTGCCCGTGTCGCCGTCATCGTCTCTCGTCGTCGACGACTGCCAAAGAGTACGTATTTTCCACGGTAAACGAGATCATCTCGCGCAGCAGTTCCGCGTCCCTCCTCGTCGCCGTGCCCATTCTTCCGTTACGCTCGTCCGTTGTGTCCGCCGCGTGTGTGTATGTTTGTGTGTGTGTGTGTGTGTGTGTGTGTGTACGTATGTATGAGAGCACGAGGCGAGGAAAATTGTTTACGCCTACGACGGTTACAACACGCCCTCGTATCGCGGATGACGGTTGTCCTTGGAGGTTAGTCAGTCGGTCGCGCGAGCAGTGAATGGACGCTTCTTTACGCGAGACGCTCTCCGAATTCGGCGACTCCGCGACGTGTTTCTCGCGTTCGGTGGGGAAATTGTTCCGTGAATAAAAAAAGCCGCGATTGTCCGTGTCTAAACGCGCACGAGCGTCCAGTGAGTGTTGCTGTCGGTGGAAATTTCCGATCGCGCTCGTTAGAATCGCTCCGCGACTCTCTGACGAAGTGCAGCCAATGATCTGTTGAATGTCGTAGAAAAAGGCGGACAGATCCCGCCAAAGAGAGAAAATTCGTTTTTCTTCGGATCGAAGTGACTTCTATGCGAGCGATCTTCCAATCTTTCGACGCCGGGGCGTGGTTAATTAGTTAAACTTGATAACCGAATAGTTTGTTAATTTCAAGTGTATTAATACGATTGTGAAGGAGGATACAACTTTTTTTTCACGACCGTTCGTTTTATTTCTATATTTTCCTACATTCTTCTTCATGGAAACCGTAATTATCATAATAATGACGCGCAAGGAAAAATTGGGATATTGAAATAAAATTAAAATCCTCATTCACATCTTTACATCGAGAGAAAAATGTGTGTTAAACTTTCATAAATAATTGTTTGAATTTTATTAATATAACATTGATTTACAAAAAATAATTATTTGCTAAATGAAAAAGTATAATAGATAGTTAAATCCAATTAATGCTACTTGCATCAAATAAATATATATTTAATAAATATTCAACTGGCACTGTTCAAACAAATTATTAAATATTTATTAAAATTTAGTACATTTTTCTCTCGGTGTATGAAATGGTTGTCAGTTATACTTAAGTCATTTATAAAATCTAATTTAGAGTTGTGGATCCAACTCCGAATTAATTTTTAAATTGAAGCCTAACTGACAGCGATTTCCTAACTACGTGAATAGGATTTTATTCTTTATTTCAACATTTCTTTGAGTGTAGCGTCATTATTATATTAATTTTCGGTTTTCATAAAGAAAGATACATAATAAGATGTAGAAATAATACGATCCCCGAATGGAATGGTCGCAAAGAAGTGAAAGTTGTACCCTTCTTTAGATGAATCTTGTGTCAAACGACTCTTAGCTCCTTTTTTTATTCCTCTTAAATATTAATTTGCTGAGTCTAATTATAGTTATGATTTTTAACGTAACAATATGACATATTTTACGTAAACAGATTTTTATATTTATGAAACGACATGTCTATAAATTCGGGCTTTATTTCAATGCAATTTGTTTAAAAATAATAATAATGACGGAGCGGAGCTAATAATCTGTTGAATATCGTAGAAAAAATAACGAGACATACTGAAAGAAAAATGTACTAAATTTTAATAAATATTTGTTTGAATAGTTCTAGTTGAATATTTACTAAATGTTAATATATATTTATTAATATATGCTTATTTGATACGAGAACTACGAGATTAATTTAATTTAATTTAGTTTTTTTTTTAATTTAGCAAATGTATCTTTTTCGTAAATAAATATGTTAGTACTATTCAAACAATTATTTTATTATTTATTGAACCAATTATTTATTAAATTTTAGTACATTTTTGTCTCTCTTACTGAATATATATACAAATTTGCGCTTTATTTTAATATAATTTGGTTAAAGATGATATGACAGGGGCACGTATTTTACGTATTTATTTACATTAACGTTAAACAATAAGTGGCGTAGCTAAAAGACTAATCAATTTCTATTTTTACACATGCGCCGAATAAAGTTCTTTATCCCGTTTCATTGCGTTTTCATTAAAACGTCCAGCCGACTATTCTTCCGAAATAATTTTATCGTTCATAAATCTGTCCGTAAATCAAGCCGAAATAATTAAATTTCGATGACCGGCATTTCATATCGTACCGGAAATCAGGCATTTCGATATCCTCCGCAAAGTACGAAACTATACGATCCAATCTATCGCCGGATACGTCGCAAGCCTCAGAAAATTCTTTTCATTTCCGTCGAGCTGCGCGCAGAAAATTTTCTCCGGCCTTGATCCGCATCTCATAAAATTCTCGAGCGAGATAAGGACTCGGTCGAATTAGGGAAGGAAGGATAGAACGAGGGAAACAAATTCTTTTTGCGTTTAGTCGTGAAACCTATTGATCTCCTGATTTATTAGTTTGTTAATTTTTCCATTTACTTAAGTCGCTTCTAAAGCAATATAAATTGTGTCAACAAGTCACAGGCTCTCACACACGTCGATTAACCCTTCATTACTTGCTTACTTGGGTGTCCAGATTACTCCAGCGTTATAAAATTGTTTCACAATTAAAGAAATTTGTACACTTATCTTTATCTCAAGGATAAAATATTATCTGCATGGAAAGGACAGTTTTGTCTATTTAAAAAAAGCTGTAGATATAAATTCGAAAATAATTTTGGGCCATCAAAATAATTATATAAAACGCTTAAACTGGTTGCTAGAACGTCAAAACTGTTTGCAACATTATCATCATGAACGTCCTACATAATTTTTTGGTCCGGCCATCAAAATTATTTTTAGATCTCCATTTAGTTAAATTTTTAAATACATCAGCAAAATTATTCTTTCCGTGTGAAGAATAAAATATATTATTAAATACAGAATATTATAAATTTTTATTTAATTATAAATTGTCAAAGAGAGTAGTCAAAATTAAGATGTAATTAATTAGGAGATCAAAAAACCCAACACGAGTAATGTAGAGTTAATAATTACGGCATTTTCGTCGTTTATTTTAATAAAATCAAAATTTAATCTACATAAAAAGTTGATCTTTGAACGTTATAATCGGCATGTTTTTAAAAAAGATCTAACGTCGCTTGTTGTATAATCATCGGTTGCCCGCGAGCGGACACAATGCGTGCCATTCATGACGGCCGGGCAGTGGCTTAACTTTTCCTCATTCGTTAATGCGCAGGGACGCGACTCTCCTCCAGTCATCAACGTCGTCAGTCACTCTCACGGTTCTCCGTGCGAGTTATTTTCCATGGTATACGTGCCAATCGTGTGTGGAATTCCTTTGTAAATAGCTAGCGATTCTCCAAGAAGCCAGTTTCGATTTAAATGACTTTTCATACGTCCGTCTACCTTGGATCCTGTGCCATAATCTCGATAGAATAAAATCGCTTTTCTCACCAAGAAGAAATCTCTCTGTCTGGAAGAAGAACGTGCAAGCTAATTGGCTCGACGTCTGTAATCGAGCTGGCGATAACGAGTGCGTCATTCGTTCGATATATAATAATAACAACAACCACGCGCTTAAACGAAGCACGAGAGATCACGCTCCAACTCAACGCACAAGTTTACAAGTGGAGGGCTGAAAGATCTCTCGGAATAAATAGTTTCTCTTTGTCGTCTCGTTCAGATGAGCGCTCGCCCGGGAATAATCGATAGTTCTCGATAGTCGATCGAGAACGACGCGGGTGATCCCGAGGTATCTCGAGGATCATTATCGTCGTCACGGGATCGCGTCACGAGAAGAGCTCGAGCACGTGGGAGCCGCGCGAATCTCATCGTCGGAGCCGTGGAGCCGCGAACGAGAAGTGGTGAACGACGACGCGAGCCGCCGATCCCACGAGCAGGTGCACACCGGGATGCGCGCCGCGTTGACAGGGACCACCCGGTAGCTCCGTTGCCGGCATTCGTAGCGATCCTCAGCCCGTGGCGCCGAAAGAGACGGGGTCGCTGCAAGGATCGGACCCCGAGCGCGATGTCCATACGCGTGAGCGGTGTCTACCTGGTGCCCACTAGCCCGGGCACCGACAACGGCGGCAATGACAAGAGCGGCGTGGACGTCAATTTGCATCATCAACAGCAGCACCATCATCATCATCACCATCACTCGACGACGAAAACGGTGACGATCGTGACGGCGCCGCAGCGCAGTAATAGTCTGGATTACCTCAACTTCGAGGAGAAGCGACAGATCATCGCGTCGTCTTTGTCTCTGAGTGACTTTTTGGCGCATGGACCGGCGGTTTTTAAGGAGGTAGCGGCGAACACGGTGATCGGTGAGTCTTACAATTAGCGAACGTATCGATCTTTTCAGGGCGTTCGTGTAACGAAAAGTCGCGTAATCATTCATGCTGTGTGTGCGTATGGCTATATTAATATTTAAATAGATAGGTAGTTTACAGAGTGATAAAAAAATTCATAAAGAGTTTTGTGTCTATTAAATTAATAACTATTATTTGACGATTCAAAAGTTGATTTATAGCATTCATTGTGATTTTTTTTTAATTCTTTATTTTAACGACAAATAATGTTCAGCTTACTACCTGAGTAATGATTTGATAAACATTCAAATCTTTGTGATCAAATCTTTTCACATTAAATCACGTAAAAATACACAAAAAGATATAATGTAAGTTTATATATATAACTATAATATCTAATATACTTGTAAAAAATATAACTATAAAAATAAATTTTTTTTAGACGGAACATCCCAAAAAATCTTTAGTTTTATAATTATATTTTTCTAGTCTATTATATCTTATAGTTAAATTTACATTATATTTTTTTGTGACGCAGGAGTATAAAAATAATGAACTTTTGGACATTTGGATGCTTTTTATTTTCTTTTTCTAGAACAAGGTTTTAAAGAAAACTACATCTGGGGTTGCTATGGCAATCTCATCTATCTATTTAGAGATTAATAATGCAGAAGGATGAACTATGGAGTAATGAACATGATAATTTTCTTTGTAGATAATTAGGTACTCGCTCTTGTCAATGACGCTTCAAGAAGAAATTAATAATCTTAGAGAATTATTACTAAGATATAATTTCTAATAACTATCATTAGCAATTAATGATGATTTCCGTGTATAAAATTACCGTAAAGGATAGCGCTATGTAAAGAGATGTTAGTGTAATTATATTGAAAAGCATTCCTGTCATTGGTTGCTTCGCACATGTGTTAGTTAGATGGATTGAACGAATAATCAGAGACAAGATATTCTTCTCGATTCGATCGTGATATTATATTATATTATTTTATCATTTATCTACGGCGGTGTTAAATCTTTTGTTTCTGTCCTACAATGATATTGGAAATAATTATCGCGTTAAGGCAGTAGCTTTGCACTGCGTATCGAATTTATATTTTAATGGAATATTTAAATATTACTGCGTTATAAATGAGTATATTCTAATAATAGATTATTCTGAAATAATGTTCATTATATTTTATTGCGTTTTATTACAATTAAAGCATATATAAATATCTATGATTTAACATAATAACGATAAACGTAATTTAACGTAATTTTCTTTTTGAAAAATTAAAAAATTTCTGATAAAATTTTTGAAAGGAGGGTTTTAATCTTTTCTCGATATCTTACACATCATATTTAGATTCATTGTCAGTTTTATCAATGGGAGCATAAACATGAAGTTTGCAAAAACCACGTAGAGAGCGTTCGCTCTTTTCAATGAACTTCAAAGCGAACCTTATCGCTCCATGCCACTCGATCGATTCTTACGCAAGTCTGCACTTTATCGCTTCGATCCATAGCACCAATTGTGTCCAAATAAACTAACGAGTATTATGGCATAAATAGAGTCTCCTATACTGAGAGAATAGTTGGTTGTTATTTGTGATTATAATATGATAATTAGAAGCTCCATTTTTATAGTTATTACTATAATTCTAGCAATGAATATAATTATATTTATAATTTTATATTAAAATATATATATGTTATTGAAAATACGACTATAAATTATAATCATATTTTGTGTCTATTGTGTATATATTTTTTTCTATATAGAATTATCAATATAATTATATTATCACATTATCACTAACATTATAGCAGTAATAACTACAAAAATGGAATTTCCACACACATAAGAATAAATTCTTGTTTTGAGTACATAATAATGAATTTTTCTAAAATTTGTAAGTATATTTTAAGATTATCAGGAAAATATTCTTTGTTAAAGATAATCTTTACTTATAAGAAAGAAAGTAAATTGAATAATTACTTCTTTTAGCAAATGATATTTTTATGTACATGATAAATTTCGATAGTGAAGTTTTGATAAAGGGCCGTCGGCATTCATGGCGAGAGGGTTAACAGGTGATGACGAGGCGCATCCCCCGCCACCGCGTTCCGATTACCTAGACGATAATTGCCGGCGATTCGTTTCCACTGTCGACGGTTGTGTGATTTACGAGTGACGCGAGAAGCTGAGAATCGGATAGGCGCCGACGCTATCGTCGGTCGTGTGATCCCGGCTTCGTTTTCTGGCCGGCGCGGCCAGAATGTTGAAGCTGCAGCAGTAAATTGAAGTAATCGACACGAGCGAAGGGTAAAGCACATCGAGAGAAAGGAGTGTAAGCGGGGGCGATAGTCCAGCAAGGACGACGAAGGGAACAGACGGAGGCAGAAACGTGCGGCGCGTTGTACGCAAGGTGGAAAGCTACCTTGCCGTTTCACTTCAATTCCGAGTCAAGGAACTCCGGTAGCGAGAGGCATCGCCTTGTAAACAAACCTCGCGTGCGTAGCGTGCGTGGCATGCGTGCGTACGGTGCATCGACCACCTACACGGTGTCCCAGACGGAATAGTCAATATCGCTGGGGGGGGGGGGGGGCGATAGCATCGGACTTGAACAATGAGATAGCTCCTCCTTAAACATCCTATATACCCGAGAGAATTTTCCTGTATATCCCCGCAATCTCCTTTCTCTTTGGGGTTCTCGTCTATCGCGGTATCTCGCGAGGTCGTCGGTCGTTGTGGGTAAAAAGGGACAAAGGGAGGCGTTACAGCATGGCGCCGCCGGTAGTCTGCTTTTCCTTTCTCTTCTCTTTCCCGTGTGTATACGCGAATGCACTGCCCTTATTATCTCATAGAGGTAACGTTTTATCCATAATCCTTTAGAAACAATGCAGGAAATCGTGAAGAGAGAATGCAAGAGGATAGAGAAGGAAGTACTGTATAATTTTATACAAAATTAATACTTGACATACATTTATTGAAGAGCATTAAAATATTATTAAAATATTATCATAAACATGGAAAATTACGTATGCATAATAGAAAATATCATTATAGACAATGCTTCGGCTAATGATTTCCATTATCCTATAATTATTATTAATCCAAGTTTGTACAATATAATACGCTCCACGTTTATACGTTTATATCATACAGGAAGCTAATAGCAATAAATCTCTGCATTGGCTCTCCCAATATCTCAATCCGTAATACGATCCTATTACATACGATATTACCGCAGCCGATAAGAAACGCGTGTGATCTTTTCTGGCCGGAACTGTCAGATCAAATATTATCATATGGTTTCGAGATCAATATTTGCTTCGTCTATTAGGCGAGATAATTAATCGTTAATAGTAGTAAAGTTTAATGACCTTCTAAAAGTATCAGTATTGATTAATCATTCGCTGATGTTACGTAAAATGGAGTATAAATAATTGTATTTCGAGAATAGAAGCTAAAAATATGTTGTATTTTGTTACAATTCCTACAACTTGATATAAAAGATATAATGATACAAAATAGACTAATGAGATAATCAAACAATCATTAATATGTTTATCTAATTAATATGTTAATTCAAATAGAAATTGTTTAAATTATAAAAATCAAGAGAAATTTAAAAGCTTCAATTTATTGAAAGCTTCAATAAAAGATTTTTTATTCTTATTCTTTTTATTTTCTTATACTCTCTATTTTAAAAATTATGTTTACAGTTACAATTATACCGTGAAATTTAAGCAAAATATATCAAGCAAGTTAAAACAAAGGGAAGAATTTATAAACTACATATTCTATAATAATTTCATTCATATGCAGTAGAATTTTCTTATTTGTTGTAACTTATTGTTAAGATTTTTTTCCAAACTCTTACAAATTCAATTCTATTTATCTCGTCGGTTTTTCTCGATTGGATTTTAATTGGTCTTTCGAGCATGACAGACGTGCGTCTAAGCTCTTTCACCTTTTTTTTGCTTCTCCGCTGAGAATTTCCTCCAGGCGCATCGCTGCGTGCCTTGCGACTGCCGGAGAATCAACGGCGACCGCGCCTATACTGCATTGTAGCTGAATCACGTGCTCATTCCACAGCGTGATGATCAATCATTCGTACATTTGATACACGACACGATTTGATAACTACGCAGAAAAGAAACTCAATAATCGAAACGCTGGTTTTTGTCTACAACTCTTTCAGCTGAATGTACTGTAAAACAAATTCCACGTAAATATTACACGTAGAGAAAGCGTGATTCTGCTCTTTAATAACTGATTAAATTAAAAGCTATAATACATGCGTTTTATGATGGATTTTCGTTTCCAGATCCATTATTAGAATACTAGCGTTTCGTGAACATTGCAGTTTATTTCATTAGGGTGAGAAGCAGCCTGATACTGAATTGATTCTCCGAAGGATTTCCTATATATGTATACATATATGTTGTTTTGTTTTAAACAGATTGTTTCACTTTATATACTCTCTAAATTCTTCGAAGTGCACTTTCATAAGAGTAAAAATTGAATCAATTTTGAAAGAGTGGCTCAATTTTCAATCTGTAAGAATAAGATTTCACTCTTTGAAAGTTTTAGAGAGTACATTGTTTAAAATAACATAGGGTAAACCCGGTATATACGCCGCAGGGAGATTTAATTTATCAAGTACTATTTACTATGTTTAAGGTAAATAAACTATACCAGTAAAAACTTCATACTTTCTACTACTATGAAAAAAATATTAGGAATCCAAAATATATTAATTTTTCATACTAAAAATAAACTTTTTGAAACCCTTGCATTTTTGCCATATATCCCATAGGGGTGGGATATATGGCTACTCATAGAGGGAGAGGGGGGAGGGGGTACGGCTTACGAAAAATTTACAAATAATGCATATAAATAAGACGTAAAATGACACAATAACTTATAAAATGCGTTTATAAAGTTTTATTAAGGAATAAAAAATATGATAAATATGTATATGAAGTAATAAATAATAATTACAATCTTCCTACATATATTAGAAGTGTCATGACAAGAGATACATATTTCATGTAATGCGTTTAGTGCACTGATTTCAATCTGCGCACTTTGTATGCTTTGGGCATAAATCCCGCCCGCTAAAAATGCCGTATATTCCAAACAGGTAGGATATACATGTGACAACAAATTAAACAAAGAATACGAAAGCGAAGCACTTGTATTTTGCTATACAACATGCTTTACTTTTTCCTCTACACGCATGTATCACGAAATAACCACTAGGTCTTTTACACGCCCTACAGTAATCATTTTATGTAAATTATAATTTATGATGGCGCTACTTATTACAGTGACAAATCGATTCAACTCACAATAATTTCATTAATATTAACAGTAAGAAGCTGAAATTATAACTCAATACTAATATAACATAAAGGCATGTAACAGAGCAGTTGCGAGAAAATTACCCCCACTCCTTCTATTTTTTCTGACTTCTGCGGCGTAAATCCCAGTGCGGCGTATTTGCAGAATTTACACTATATAAAGGAAATCCTTTGGAGGAGCAGCTCAGTATCAGATTGCTCCCCGTCCTGTTGAAATGAACTACAATATTCACAAAATGTCGATGTTAAAATAATGTCGATGTTAAAATAATCTGGATACGAAGATAATCCACGAAACGCATAGCTTCTGTATGAAAAATACCCGTGGAAGTCTCAAAAGTATTGACTGATTAAATTTTCCTTTCCATACCATAGTCATTATCAGAACCCAGAAAGAGACTGGGAACGAATTAAATTGCAAACGTAATTAATCGGCGTTGGTAAAATCGGTCCTTGAGATTCGCTGTATCATTAAACCATTTAATTAGCACGCCACGAAACAATAACTGCAATAGATACATTACACAACGCTTGTAATTGTCCATACTCGAACGAATGGGAGAAAAAGGCGCGAGATAGCATTGCCGATGCTGTAATGGGTGCAGAATGCAGACGTAATGTGGCAACGTTGCGCGGAAATCATTCATTGAGTAGAGAGCCACATTTGGTCGGTCGACGACTGGTTGATCGGCTTGGATAAGAATGGCGGAACTTTGGTGGCGAAGGGTTCTCCAACGATAACAAGAGGCCCGAGTTCGGGCAATCCCGATGTCTGCGATGTGTCTCAAAGAAAATCCTAAATCCCCGTAAAACTTTGTTCAAACAGCTAGAGTGCCATTTCTCTCTCTTGAAATTTACATTAAAATTGTTTACTAAAGCTTATTTTCAATCCTATTGTAATAAAAATAAATCTAATTTAATACAGTTCTACAACTGTATTAAATTATATTTATTTTTATTACATTGTTTTAAATATTACAAATTAATAATAGAATTAACATATTTATAAAAAAAATCTTTAGTAAGTTTACATGATTTATAAATTAAATATGCAGGGTGCTCTAGGTATGTGACAAATCATATAAGAACAACTGTTTTTATAATATTTATGCTTTTCTTTTGCACCGTGACCTATTTGATCTTATCGCTTATTCTATAATTAGATATTTCATTTTATATCTCTCCGTTGGTATACATTTCATTATATCAACTTAAGAAGAAATTGTTACTCATAGAAAATTCATCGTTCAATTTTACCTATATGGACCTCTCCACGGCGATAAGCTTGTTTAAACTAAATTTGTCTTTTGTAAGTTGCGGCCTCTTTTAATCTATCAATATTGATGATTAAAGAATACATTTAAGTTGTTGTTGTCTGACGAAGGACTTTGATTTGATTGCTGTATACTCTCTAAAACTTTTTAGAATGAGATTTCATTCCATAGAATTTATCGAAGTAGAATTAGACGAAGTAATCAATAATCAGTCTGAAAATGTACTCGAGATGTACTAATGCGATTTTATATCAGTTGATGTTCATTTATTCAAGTAATGTTTCTTACGTAACTCTCATATAATAAATTCTCTACAGTCTACGAGATTAATCGGTGATACGTAAATATAAACTTCGTATGTCATGTAAAAATGAGTATTATTACGCTTTCAGTGTAATTTTCTTCGAGTAAAGACGAGAGAAGAATCTCCTCTATAAACTACATATGATTGGTGAAATATTCAGTTAATTATTCTACAAATATGAGAGTTATCTTTCCTTAGTCACTTCCATCTATTCGTGGAATATTAATTTTATTGAATTTGTACCATCTCTCTTGCAAATATCTCTCTCGCGAATAAGGAACTTTTATCTAATAATTATTAATCGATTCTTTTAATAAAGCGCTATGTCATTAATAACTTGCACTTTTATTAACGGTAGATTGAACAGAGTTGACAAGACTGCGAGTTTCGTGGAAGTAAAAATTTCAGAGAAAATATTAAAAAAAATTTTCCTGGTCTAGTAATTTTGCTCCTATGTAAGTTTCATGGTGAAGAGCTATGTTGTTGGTTACATAAAATTTGTCTTCAAGTTGCCTACGGTTTTTTTTTCAATCTGTCAGAAATTATCTTCTGGTAATATTTATATTGAGATAAAAATTCTGATACTAGTGCTAGATTGAAGCGTCTAAACGCAAATTATTTTTGTTAGACAGAAATATGCTATGTTAGTATGTTATCGTCAGTTCAAGGTTTCAGAACTGTAGATATAGACATGTTTGTCTGTTAGTTAATTATTTAGCCGCGCATTTTTTTTTTCAAGTTTTACGAATGGCGTTTCTTTGCGTAATGCCGGCGCTCACATGATTGTTGCGCTGCAGAAGAAACTGTGACTCATAGAAGATTCATCGTCTAATTTTGCCCGTATACAGAGGTAGATAAGCTTCTCCACGATAAAAAGCCTATTTCAGCAAAATTTGTCTTCTTTAAGTTGCCCGCAGCTTCTTTTAATCTATCAATATTTAATCGACACAGAGAGAAAAATGTTTGGTATTTGTAACTATAATTATATATTACTATAATTATGATTATTACTGCTATAATAATAATAACAGTAACTATATATATATATAGTTCCAGCAACAAATGTATATAATTGGCAACCTAAAATGACTATAATTATAGTTGTTATAACCATAAAATAGTTGAAATTACCATAAAAATGATTCAACCATAAAAAATATGGTTGTCCCAAATATAACTATAAAATTATAGTCACTTGAATCATTTTTATGGTAATTTCAACTATTTTATGGTTATAACAACTATAATTATAGTCATTTTAGGTTGCCAATTATATACATTTGTTGCTGGAACTATATATATGGTTACTGTTATTATTATTATAGCAGTAATAATCATAATTATAGTAATATATAATTATAGTTACAAATACCAAACATTTTTCTCTCTGTGGATGATTGAATTAATAGAAGCAATTAACCCTGGCTGAAGTAATATTTTTCGCAAAAAATTCTTTACATTTTTCTAATTTAATTTAGGAGGGGGGAGATTGGTAGCGTTTCAGATTGATTGTGTTGAACGTTTGAAAGTTATCGACGCTTAATCTTATCTGAAATAAAATTCATTTAAAATAAATTTATATTGTATTATTCGGAATCGGAAACATCTATAACTTCGACCGTGATAGGCTGACGTTCTTCTTCGTATTTGTATTTACATACGGTCGTTCTAAAGTCTTATAGAAGCAATTAAGTTGATGTCTGTCTGATGTATGGCTTTGATTTAATTGTTACGTATAAGTAATTAATAACCAGCCTAAAAATTATGTGCAAGATCAAAAATGCGATTTTATGTTGCATTATTGATTATAAAAAAATGATATAACGTGAATATCGTCGAAATAATTTTTGGAGTTGTCCTATATATTATTATGTTCGTGTCTGTATTTTAACGTCAGTTTCAGTCTCGTATGCCAAGAAAGTCGCCGCGGGCGTATAACTGTACGGTACAAATAACATCTTATCCAGAAAAGCGTACGAAGTAAGCTAAGGGAAAAGTTTGCGGCCGAGATTGAAAGTCGTCTGGCGTTAGACATGTGAGAAAAGTAACTACGAAGTATGTTATGTGATATATGTTTCATGTATTGGTAGACACCGAGGTAGACACTCAATTCGATTTATGAAACAAGAACGAAAAATTTTCCTTACAAATGTAAAATAAATTGTCAGATACGTTCTACTAACATATTAATTGAAAAGACAACAAAACTGTAAATACTTTATGCACATTGATAATAAAGATTATAAAATTATAAGAAGAATAATATTTTAAATTAACACTCGTACGTGAGAAAATATTAGAGAAGTTCGATATTGATTATTTATTAATTATTAACGATCTTTGATTTCTATACAATTTAATGTCTATGATGGGCTTGGCCATAACTATGAAGCATCTTCAATTTAAATCAATTGAAAAAAATAATCTTATTTTTTGTCAAAAGTGTTTAGTATTTTTTACTATAAGCGCATATGATAAAATAATTATGATTAGAAACTCCACTTTTATAGTTTTTATTATAGTTACTATAATTCATAGTTATTAATATTACAGAGCAATAACAATAAAAATAGAACTCCCAACCATAATTATTTTACCATGTAATTATAATCACAAATATTTTTTTCTTATTGTAATAATTTTAAATTTAAGTTTGAAATAAGTAGGTTGATTTATTTCAAATCTAATTAAAAGTTAATTTGAGAAAATCATGTAACAGATGCAGATTCATTAATATACTGAATAAGAAAAACATTCCTATTTTCGTTCAAGTTTCTTGGTATTTAATAATATAGCAATAATCATAAGCAAATTTTTGCAATATATTTTTTCAGTTTTATAAATTGCACGCCGATTTTATTCATCAAATTAAAACGCAATCGCAAACTGAAGCGAAAATTAATATTTCAAATTAGATTGATTCTCAATTTAATAATGATGCTAATATCTTAAAAATTTACAAAGAACTCTCAATTTATTATATTTTCTTGAAAAATAAGCGGTAATAAAATTAAAGGAAAACTAACAAAATATGAAAATTGTTATAAAAGTAAATATTTTTAATAAACAATAATAAACGATTTATTAATACTATATATGTGAATATATATTTTTAATAAAACTGTTTTTAATTTATTTTTTGTTAGATAGAATGTTTACGTTTCAATTTGTGGAGATGTTTTATACTTTTAGCTAAGGCCGTAGGAGTTACTATAAAATTTCGGTCGTAGCAACTGCAGATTTCTCACTCTATCCTAATTTCGCTCGAGGTCAAACTCGTTACATCTCGCTACTTAACAAGCAGTCACCATCGTATGATCTGCTCATGGAAGAAGACCCTCTCAAGCCACGTCTCTCTCGCGGAATGTCAAGGCTGCTGCTGGTCAGAGGGAACGTAAACTTCTGCGTTCACGGCGAACACACGTCTATGAAGTAGTGGGTATCAATGGGAGATATTCCGTCAGCTTCTCTGCGAGGATGAACTCATCGATATCGCATCGTACGCGAAGAAGAGCGAAAGCGATGTGACGTGACACGAAGCGAGGAGACGAGGCGACCTGACGGCGACACTCGCCTTTCGATTTATCATCTTTCGCCTTTCTTTATGAGCTTTCTTCTGGTCCCTCTACCAACCTTCTCCTACTCTCTTTTCCCTTCTCTTCTTATCCTTCTTTCTCTTTCTCTCCGCACTTAACTCGCCGTGTAATTAGCTCCTCTTTATTCTCGTGTTGGACAGGCACGCAGTTCCCACGTGCCGCCGTCGTCGTCGGTGAGTGTGTATGACATTACGAAAGCCTGTCACCTCACCTTTTCGCGATGCGCTAACGCAGTGCGCGATAAATGAGCTATTGCGTTCGTGTTATGAAATTTACGACGGCATGGGCGGTTCACGACATCAAACTCGGAGAATTACAGCGATATTAATTGCCAGCAATAGTATAGCTTGTGATTAAATTTTTAGCTTTGTACCCGATAAAAGAGGTACGTATAAAAGAGGTACGTTTTTTTTGTTTGCATTGTATTGCCATTATACGAATTAAAAATATTTATTCGTAGCCATCCTCAAAAAGAAACTTTATATATTTTTGTTAAAATATTTTTATTTCTCCTGTTATTTGTTGTATAGTATATACTACATGTTACAACGCAACGACATAATTAAAAAAACTTTCATTTTTAAATTGCTTGCAACAAAGAAATGAAATCAAAGAAAAAACATTTTAAAAGTACATACTTTTATTCATCTACAATCAGTTATACTACGCATCAAAATTACATTTCGAATTTAATTACATAATTTTTATGATTCAAAATAATAAAATTTTTTTCTGGAATGCTTTGTTTTTTAAGTTGTAACAAATAAGCGATATCAAATTTTACGGTACATGTGTATATAATCTGTATGTAACATATCACAGTTAACTATACGTTGTGGTAAACATTTTTTCATTGTAAATTGAGCGCGATTACTTCGTTTAAATATTTGCTTTGGCGTTTGGCAAACACAAAGAGTGAGCAATTTTTGGGGCTACGTTCGACAACGTTTGGCGTCGATTATTTTGCAATATGAAAACACTATGCTCGTATTTTTCCATTCACTCTTCATATCGAATCACCTGGATCGGAGAAGTCGATATATATTCATAGGTATTTCTATAGCGCGGGCAGGTGTTTTTCCTCTCAAACCACACCTTCCTCCTTATTTCTTTGATAACATTCTCTTGTCACGATAGATAAAGTTCTCCCAATAACAATTCTTTTTCATTTTTATGCAAATAAACAAATATATAAGTAAAAGGTTAAAAGGCAACTTATTTTTATATACTTCATTATTAAGTTATAAATTTATACAAGATATTAGGAGAATGAAAGCTGTTGATATAATTAAAAATTTTACTTGATTAAAAATCAAATACCTTTTTTTCTCTCTAGAGGTTTTTGTATTTTTTATAAATAAATGCTGTTAGGAAAGTATTCTTTGGTAGAACAAATTTATCAAAAATACAAAAATCGAGAGAGAGAGAGAAAGAGGAGAGAAGAGAAAAAAAGAGAAAGAGTACATGCATATTTATAAATGTTTTTTAAATGCTTTTATGAACATTGTCAATTTCAATCTTTTACTAGCTTTAACATAGATGGACGTTTGTAACGAAAAATAATTTCCTGAAAATATGGAAATACGGTATTTATAACATCTTTTGCATTAAACATCTAAACGTTTACAATCTAAACGTTTTACAGTCTCGTCGTCGTAGACTAGTAGCGTATTAGCAATGGCTAGATTTATCCAGGTATTTATATACTATATATACAGGGTGTTTCCAAATTAAATGGCAAAACTTCGGGAGCG
>NW_017257400.1:857171-858414 GCF_001594055.1 Mycetomoellerius zeteki | reverse complement strand
TCCAGTCTCTCGCAATCTATTAAATGTCAACATAAACACTCTTCGGTTTGGCACTCTTCTGTTTGGAAATCGTCGTGCATATTCTCGCACCGCCTTTAAAGCATTACCGTTGCAGAAACCGTATACAAAAACCATATCAGCATATTCACTATTAGAATACGTACGCGGCATATTGCAAAAGACAAAATTCATCTACTGTTAAAGGCTTTCAAAGAGCGACTGACAAATTCATAACAGAAAGTGGAAAATGTAATCAAATATGTCGGTGCTAGATATGGCAAGAAATGTAAACATTTTTTTTCGATTTCTCTGAAACGGAGCAAAAACGAGCATATGTCTATAGGACTTTTTTTCTTAGTTTTTTACTCCTCTACACGCTCCCGAAGTTTTGCCATTTAATTTGGAAACACCCTGTATAATTGGAAGATTGCTTTCGACGCGAAGCGGATCGGCGAAGTCGAAAACATTTTCCCATAATAACAATGACTACAATTCGGGACGTGTGAGCGTGTGATCAAAGCGAATACGTAATACGGAGTGAAATCGAAGTGCGTAGAGCGGTGCAGACTTAATGTGGCAAACTTTACTCGGCGCCATTACACCCCTTTCTAATCTGTAATTCTCTGTAGCCAAGTTAAGGCGAGTTCCTATCAGTCCCTTTGTGGCGTCTTAATGGCGGCGAGCATGCGTGCGTGCATGCGTGTGCCGCTTTTATGACGGCGCGCGGCGTCTCGACGCGGGTCAGGTGAGCGTTAGGTCATTTGCAGGAGCGAAAGGGTTAATTTTAACGCACCCGCGGCTATTGAAGGGATCTTTTAGGTGCAGCGAGAAATTCAGGTATATTAGGTTTCTTTCGTATTAAATTATAGTGGATGAAAATACTGGTATCTTTATGTCTAACAAATTATTATTTGTTATTTATAAAGTTTAAATATAAATACTCATTTGTAGCTATTTGTGATGGTATTCGTAATGAATGATGCAAGCAGCTTGTTATAGCAGCAGGTTGATTATCTTGTTTAAGGCTAAAATTATTGATGAAAATCGAAGAAACAGAATTATTTTTCGCGGAATAGAGAGAGAAAGAAAGAGAGAGAGGGGGGAGGAATTAAATTAAATTAAAAAACATTATAATGTACGGACAATGAGAGCGTTAACACATCGCGACAATTTATACTGTAGTCTAATATTCACATAATATATGTATATATATATATATATATATATATACACACACACATAT
>NW_017257400.1:802819-856942 GCF_001594055.1 Mycetomoellerius zeteki | reverse complement strand
TTGGAATATACGGCATTTTTAGCGGGCGGGATTTATGCCCAAAGCATACAAAGTGCGCAGATTGAAATCAGTGGACTAAACGCATTACATGAAATATGTATCTCTTGTCATAACACTTCTAATATATGTAGGAAGATTGTAATTATTATTTATTAGTTCATATACATATTTATCATTTTTATTCCTTAATAAAACTTTATAAACGCATTTTATAAGTTATTGTGTCATTTTACGTCTTATTTATATGCATTATTTGTAAATTTTTCGTAAGCCGTACCCCCCCCTTCCCCCTATGAATAGCCATATATCCCACCCCTATGGGATATATGGCAAAAATGCAAGGGTTTCAAGAAGCTTATTTTTTATTTACCCTATTAAAAAAATTAAATTATTTTTATAATTTGCGAAATTTGGAACTTGTTTTAGTTTATCCTATGTTATGCAATTATAAAGAAAACTTTCGATTGAAATCCTTTTATACATTTCTTTCAACTTATGCAAATATAAAAATCTTTTAAAAACATTTTTTGACGATTAAAAAATGTGAAAATTAATGACATCCGGTTAATTAGAAAATTATTTTATTTGTTTGTGACGTGGTATTAATCGACGTTGTAATATTTTCTTGGTACAACTCATTAGCTAGTGTTGATTCATCGGTTACGTCAGACACAAACTCGTTAGAAATGTTTCTCGATAAACATCTATAATAGTAAGTAATATGAAACGTAGGTAATCTAGTCAATAAGTTGGAAAGAAGTTGAGGGGCCAACTTTATACGGGTAGTGTCCTCGCATTTGCATAAGTCGAAGAGCCTGTCGTAAAATGATTTAGATTTAAGATTTAAATTGTATCGTCTGCAGTTTCTACTCGGTAAATTACTACGGACTGGTCGTCTTTAGAATTACTTGGATGTAATGACAGTAGATACGTTGTCGTTAGTCATACTGCCACGACGATGTCGACAGAGCGTAGTTTTTCACACGGAAAGGGATCAGTGTTTACGTCATTCGCTGCTCGAAGAAACTGTAATGTTGTGATTAACGGAGATCATATAACTATTACCAAGGAACTGAACGCAAATGAAATGAAAGATATAAAATATTCTGCTAGGACGGGTTCTTCCGCGGGCAATGGACGAATCGCAAATGCGTTATTGCGTTGTTTGCCTTATTCGCGATTCAAATAAACGCGACAGAACTCAGTTGTTTTGTGTTTTTTTATAGATTGCGATGAGTTTTATTGTTAGTTATCAATTTTAGTTTAGAACGGTAAATATTGTCACGCGAAACTGTGACGTATGTACATTGAGTGCAAAAAGTATTAGGGAAGATACTTTTAAAAAACCTTATTTTCAGAAAATAAACAATTAATTAGAAAAATAGCTCGTATAAAAAAAGAAATAATAAATAGAAGATTTAATAGACTAAAACATAAATGAGCAAATGAAAGGTATTCATAATTATACTGTGCGTGTATTTTATGTGATTGGTGAGCGGAACATTTCAACTTTACGAGGTACTCCTCAGCTGCTTTAAGAAGCACAAACCGTATATAAGTTTAATATGAAATTCGTTCTAGATTTATAGCATACATTCACGCAACGTCATAATAAATTATAATAAACCATAATAACCATCAACAACGATACGATCAATGCTAAGTATCTCGTAAAGTACTAAACCATATAGTCTGGTTATATTATCTTAATAATAAGCTAAAATGAAAAATTGTATTATTTGGACACACAAAAAGTATTTATCGAGAAATTTAGCTTCTGAGATTATGAACACAGTTATTTTCGCGAAACTCTTGTTTAGGACAGAACGCGCTCATTATTAATACATTACTAATTAATGTTTACTTTCTAGAAATAAAGATTTAAAAAAAAATCTCTATGAATACTTTCTGCATTCACTGTACAACACATTAAAAGTAGCAATCTGAGAATTTCCAAAATCAATTTAATAAAATAAACATGTTAAAATAAACATGTTTTCGAGTAAAATAGAAGAATTTTTCATGTAAAAGCATTTTAAAGTAAAAATTTATTTTTGCCAGCAATAATATTGTTTTTTTTTAGTTTCTCGTGGTCAATTGGGAAGATGATTAAACAAATTGAATAAATGCGATCTCGCAACGTGGAAATAAATGGCCGACTGCTTTTCTTCTCTCTTTCAATTATTCTTCGTTTCCTTCTTTACCCTCTTTCTATCTCGCGCTTTAATTGCAATCATTTAACATGAGTTAGAGCAGAACTCCTCGCGTAGTTTTGCTGAAACAAATTGCCGTTTTCCTGGTTACCGTAAATTTCGTCTCTTTTCTTCGTCGCTATTTTTTTTTTAATGAGTGTATGCTATTAATAATCCGCAGTAAAATCTTTCCATTCTGTTCTTCAAAACTATAATTTATTTAATAAGAAAAATGTTAGAGAGGAAGTATTAAATGACTTCAGGAAATGTCTAGACTTTCCCTCCACACGCGCGGTGCATTCCTAAGTTTCCTAAGAAACGTGACGGCTTTTCTAACAAAGTAGCCCTTCTATTCAGATTGAATTATCATCTCTATGAAACACATAGCGTGCAATATAATGGAAGTTTTGCGTACTCGTTGATTACTGATTTGTTCAAAGTTTGATAATAGTTTTCAATTCATTTATTATGAATTCTTCGTGCGTATTGAGTGAAGAATTGTCATATGTGTTTTTCTTATTTTTTAGGATATTAAATTTCCTATCGAATTGCCATTCGATATTCTGCGATCGCACCAAGATACTTACGTATGTCGAGGTTGCGTGATTTTGATTTTTGAAAGTGCGTAGCACTACTCACAGTTTCGCATATTAAAAACACGTTATATTTTTTAATTTGTGTACGAAGTATTTTTTAGAGTTTTAGTACTTTCTTTTTTAGAAAGTTCTGACGCTACAAGGATTCTATTAAAAAGTATTAGAATTTTGCTTGAAATAAAATTAAGACTAATTTTTGTCAAAATAAGTTGTACGGAACTCATTTTCGAAAATGTGAACTTGGCACTTTACATCTTCAATACTTTATTCTTATAAGCGTTTAATCGTTATAACTTTTATCTAAATGTATCAGAAATTTTAGAACTTTTTGAGGAAGAATTGAAACTCGATTTATCATATCGAAATTTTGAAAATGGAGTGCCAATTTCATAGAGATAAATATCGATCGTTAATGTGTTAGAAGTTAAATTCTCTCTGAAAGATCTTTCGAGGAAGGCGTTGCTTCGGGAATTGCATCATTCTAAAGAATGCATGTACTGCCTACGCAACAATTCTACTAATAAAGCTCTCCTAATTAAGAGCCTACGGGTTCAACGCGCTTCGAAGCTGTCTTATTTACGCCTGCGAACGTTCTTAAAATTTAGAATCGCTTGAAATTTCAGTAATATAAATTGCTGAATGTTTAAATTTAAGCGAAACGTTTTAAAAACATGAGAAAGAATTTTATATGAGTAGTAGGTTACGTTTTATGGCAATGGAAACGGAATGTATAGACTTATTCAGGCTTCGATTGCCAATAAACGATCGAACGAGTTTCTGCTCCATTTTGCAAGGGCGCAATTGCTCGAGAAATATATTCGCGACGCTTTCGCAAGATCGGCAACTCGAACGGAATAAGAGAAAGCATTTAATGACACGCTACAAGAATTAATGTTATTATTGTTGCAATTCTCAATTGCTATTGTAAAGTTTTCTTCCGTAGCTGGTGCTTTCATTTTATGATACAAGCTGATCGGATACAAACGGTGATTTAAGCAGTAAAGAGTATGAATGCGTGAACATATATTATTTAATTAAAAATTAAAGATAAATTGCATTTAATAGCGCTTGATGTTACGTGAATAAATGGAATACAGGTATACTTAGTTAAATTGATGATAAAATAAATCATTTCTATATACAAATTATTTTATAAATTGTTACAATAAGATTAATTTCATATGTAAACAATTTCTGTCATAATTTTATTGCTTATTATGTTTTCATAACTATTAATGTGCATGTCGATATGTTTTTAATATTTATTAAAATTAAATATTAAGAAGAGAAGAGAAAAAATTTTTTTTGCAAAAATTCGCAATATTTCTAATTCACTTTACGATATTATAAACGTGAGAATCATTCGCAAAAAGTAGTCCGGAAAGTAATGGAAAGTCTTTGCGACAAAGTAGCCCGGCGAATGGTGCCGTAAACAGCCAGTGGTAGCAGCCGATAAAAGTTTCATGACTGAAGATAGACAGCAGTCGGCTAGACGAACATAGATGCCGGACACGAGCGCCGATCTTTCTCTTCCAGAATTTTAAGACGCTCATAAATAATCCTGGCGAATCTCAGGGCCGAAAATGATAAAGTGCAATTCGCGGAGACATTATAAACATTTATTTACACGACGTTATAGGAACGCGGTGCAGCTGTGCAATTATATCGTACGTATATATCCTCTATCTCTCTCTATCTCTCAATTCTGCTGCGGCATCTCGTTTGCGGGCGAAACGGGAGATACCGCGTTAATTACGACACACAGAGGCGAGCCTAGAATATTTCCGGGCAGCGACACCGACGGAATTAACCCTAACGGCATCATGTTCCGATCTGTAACATGGCCAAATTGCCTACAGATGGATCGATTATTATTCATTTATGATAAATACATATCTTCATTTAGAGAGAATCAATTTAATAACATAAACTTAATTTATTGTACATTCCGAAACGGTATTAATTGCTTTTAACAATAATAATTCAATTTTTTTTTAGAAGTTATCCGAAAGCGTGAAATTTTAGTGCACTGTATGCGACGCGAATTATGTATTTCAAACTGGATATAATAGTCTAAGCAAATAAATGCGAATGAATAATTTGCTTTAATGAGTGCGTTGAGAGTGCTGACGTTGAAGCAAATTAATCATTCATTCGTGTTCATTTATGCTCATTGCCTGGTCTGGATCTAGCTTGAGACAAGTTATATTTTTCTAGTATTTTTCATACAATACATAGTTTAATAAATGAAAAGCACTCAATCTTATTTGGGGATGCACTGTTCGCAAAATCAGAATATTCAGCTGTTTGCGTTGTTTCATCAATTTTTATTTCTGCACTCTAGGTTGAAAAATAATTAACACGTTTTCACTGTACAGTTGGAATTTGTGTTAAATTTAACATATTTCCTAAAATATGGTCGATCCAAATTTTTTGTTAATTTAATATAAAATGAGTATGTTCAGAAGTAACAGAGATATTATGTAATTAATTAACACAAATGTAAAAAAAAATGTAACAATTTGTAAGCATATTTTTTTTAGTAAAATGGACGTTATAATAAATTAATACATTTTAGTAAAATTATTATTTATAATATGTTAAATTAATATATTTTATATTCATTTATTTTAGAATTCCGTTTTAAAATATATAATTTTTATATTATAATAATTGTTCATTTACTTATAATTGTGTTACTTTAACACAAAGAAATACCTATTGGTGTCAATTTATCACAAAATGTTCAAATATAACACAATAAATGGTATATTTTATTAAATTAATACTTAGATATTAAAAATACCACACAAAAATTTTATTAAGAACCGGTTTTATACAAATACAAAATGCTTTTAATGAGTACGTTTCTCAGATTCTTGGATAAATCGATTTTTTTGATCGTAACTATTGCCGATAAGTAGGTATTTCCCCTGTCAATGGTTGTGTCGCGACGGCGACGTTTTGTCCTATGCTTTTTTTCCGTGATACGTGGAAAGCGTTTATTGTGATCCCAGACTAGCGAAGGGACGACGAGCGTTGTCCGTTAATACAATGTGAAAGCGACGGCGCGTCACGGTATCTCATCAAACTTTCGCGTCGTATCGATAAAATTGTTGTCGTCGCCACACACACTGCTTTCGCAGAAACGTATCGATGTTAATATTGTTGCAAGAATTTTTCTTGTGATTGCATATGAAATGTATAGTTTTTGTCATGATATTGTCTTTGTTACACTTAAAAAATTTTAATTTATTTGTTATCGAATTTCTCAATATCTTATAAAAAGAGTGCCGTGTTTGCGTTTCAATTCATCTCATCATAAATCAGTTACATACTTTGTTCTATCATGAGGTTCTCCATTGAGATATAGCTTGTTTATGTTCGAGAAATAGTGACAGTACACAATTGGAAAAAATGTGTTGAATTTAACATAAATCGCATGTCCCAAACGGTCCATTCAAATTTTTGAGTTAATTTTACACAAGATGAATATGTTAGAAAGTAACACAAATATTATGTAAGAGAAATACAAAGAAAGATAACATCGACACTGTTTGTAAACATACTCTGTGGGAACATATTTTTTTTCAGAAAATTAACATTTATGATATGTTAAATTAATACATATTTTATTCATTTGTCTTAGAATTTACGTTTGAAAACACATTATTTTTATGTTACTTGTTTACTTACTTATAAATTGTATCATTTTGACACTAAGAAACATTGAATATCAATTTCACAAAAAATCTTTAAATATAACGTAATCACATTATGTTAAATTAATACTCGAATATGTTAAAAAATTCAACACAAACTGTTAACACAAACGTGAATGGACCGTTTTCTACACAAATACACACATTTTTTTACTGTGTAGTATTTCTTTATACATTATATATGAAAGCAACGCACGATTATCGATCAACTGAGAAATAATAACAATTGAAAAATTGTGTTACATTTAACACATTTCGCATGTCCCAAATTTTTATGTTAATTTAACACAAGATGAATGTGCTAGAAAGTAACACAAATATTAGAAAACAATTAACACAAAAAAATGTAAGTACAATTTGTAAGCAAGCTATAGAAGCATATATTTTCAGTAAATTTAAAATTTATGATATGTTAAATTAATGTGTACTTTACCCATTTATCTTAAAATTTATTTGTATATTATTTGTTCACTTGCTCGTAAATTGTATTATTTCGACACTAAGAAATGTTGAATATCGATTTAATACAAATTATACAAATAACATAATCACAGTGTATTGAATTAACATTCGGGTATGTTAAAAATTCAACATAAAATTTTAACAAGGACTTCAATAGATCGTTTTAACATAAATACAAAATATTTTTTCTGTCTATGGATGGATATTCTTGACATGCATTCGTTTTAATCGCTTTATTTATTCATTCACTCTCTTGTAGATCTCGCTGAAACAAGTTACGTATTTTGACAAGAAATACATGTTTGCGCAATGACGTTTTTTTGAAAGTAATAGAAAATTACGTCAGAACTTGTTGAATAACTTTTGCTTTAACGGTAAATTGCTGATATATTTTGACATAACAGATATTTCTTACGTAAATGAAAAGGTTATTATATATATCTAATATTTACCTACTAATTTTATTCGAGTAATGTTTTGGTAGCTTGTTTGTTATTTTAGAAATTTTAAAATTTCTTGTTTTTAAAATAAGATTTTCTAGTAAATGAAAAGTAACTTCTAATTCTATACGTATAGTTTGTGAATATTATATATATTTAAGATTGCTGGACGTAATGCATGAGTCGTTGCAAGTTCATAACATTGTTATCTTCAGATTTGTGATATCGTTAATTTCATTATGGCAATACGCATCATTGATATATCGTCCTTGTGTTAAAAGAGTCAATAGATTCGACGAGGTGTGACGTCCGTAAAAGTAACGGATCTACGCGTTATTCGTTCAACCGTGACGCCGTTACCTCTAGGCATTACTGTTCTCATTTTTCGCCTCGATTACGATCGCCAGGGAAAAGGAATCAGTCTCGGCACGTCCCTGTCATGTTGTCATGTCGATTGTACGTGCTTTTTATGACGTCAAAAAGGCCAGTTCATGCTGTCATTAATTCGCAACATCGCGTCAAGACAAACGGTTTTGCTATCGCAACCTATATTCCACATCACTTGTTACACTTGCGACAAATAACGAACAAATTGAAAGAAAATTCTTTGTTTGGTAGATAGATCTTTTAATTTTAACTTTATTTATTTTAATCTTATTATTGTGTAATTTATTTTAATTGAGGAATATATCACTGGAGAATATATTGAAATACAATATATTCGTAATTGTTGCAATAGTTCATGGGTATTATAGGAAGATAATTTTTAAAAATAACTTTTTCATTGTCAAGAAAAATATTTATCTATGTGTTTTAGAAATGTCATGACCTTATAACATTTTAGAGAGGTCTTTATATTGTACATCTTACATAAATTACAGCAAAAATAGCATTTTACGTAATATTCATCCAATTTATCAAGAGCATGACATAAAGTGTTGCGTTGAATTTCATATATTGTAATAAAAAGAGTAGAGATCTCAATTTTATTAGATTGAATAATTTTTAGTTCTTTGGACTAAATTATTTAGTTCATTTTATGCAGCAATAAATCATCTCAAGATGAAACGTTTTCGAATATTGAAATATATATCACCTCTAAAAGTTTAGTTTAGTGTATGCTGTTTATTTATCGTGAATACTGTCAGTTATGCGGTTATATTATATGTCGACGATATAATTGCGAAGTCATAAATTATTTTATGAAGTGTTTCTAAAATAAGCGTACTAACACGCCATACCAAGTTATTCGTTCCTTCGGCCAAGTATTTATTCCCTAGACATAAAAAGTACCGAGCTGCATTGAGGAATGCATTTTTCAGTTCGCCTTTTTTTTCCACGGGAGTAAGATCAGTGTTTTCAGAATAATCGGTCGATTGCATACATTTTTATAATCTCCAAGAATTGAATGGAATTATGAATGGAAATCGCGAAGAGAAGTGATGAAAAATAGATCAGATTATTATGAATTTAGTTGTATTAGATCGTACACGGAGAGAATTTTGTTTTAAAATTTACTCCGAAAATATAGTAGAGAAGTTGTGGTACAAAACAATATTTTAAAGATTTTTACCACACACTTCAGTAAAATTAATCAAACTTATTTTATATTTTATTGTAATTTTATCAATGTATGAGAAAGATTTATATTAAAATTCTTGGAAATACAATATCATATTTTCAAGATAAGCTCTCTAAGAAAAAATTCTTTCCGTGTAAGATTATTATAAATTTAGTTGTTTTTTCAAAATTTTACATATAATTATTTAAAGCTATGATACACAAAAAAGACGCAAGACTTATAGTTAAATTCATGTCAAATTATACACAATTTGAATTATTTTTAATTATTTTTATTGGCTGCCACTGCTATATTCAATTTGATATTAATTTAACTAAAAATGAAACGATGGTGTTAAACAATTTAATTCAAGAAAATGTGTTAAATTTGACTCAAATTTAGTTCATTGTTTGCTAAATGCATACATTAATATGGACGTTGTTTACTTTGAAACTAACTACAGAACGGATTGATTTACATTTTGACTCACATATGGAAGTTAAAAACAATAAAATATCATTTAACTTAGAAATTGAGTTGTCATTGTTCCTTTAATTGATATCTAATAATGCAATAAAGTGAATCGATCAATCACACATTGTTAAATCTACAGTGTCAAATTTAACCTAACATGAGTTGCCACTGCTCCTACTAAATATATCATTATTTTTTACCAAAACGATAGTTAAATTTGACTCTATATCGTGTCAATTTGACTCTATATAATATCGAATTGACACTGTATAGTGTCAAATATAATCATTGTTTTAGTATAAAATAACGATATGAGTATAGTATAGGAGCAGTGGAGACTCACGTTAAGTTAAATTTGACACTATAGATTTAACGTAGAGACATATAAGACAATAATATAAGCAGTAGTAAATCTAAAATTTGCTTACTATATGTACTTACTGCTCCTTATTGTGTGTCATATTTATTATATAACACGATTTTAGGGTAATAAAAGTGTAATGCGTAAGAGCACAGGTCGTCTATAATCAGTAATAGAAATAGAAAAATAGGAATAGATTAAATTTGCAAACAGTATTCATTAAATATTTAATATTCACAAAAATAAATTATTAATATTGTACGACGTTATTCGTAGAAATGTAATTTTATTTCTATATTATTTTCACGTTGCATCCAATAATTGTCCGTAGTCGGGAAACGCTTAGTGGCTCATTCCAAACTGTTCAAACTTAACGCGGATAACTTAGAACGCCGGTTGTTACTATTCTCATCTATTTGCCTCCGCTACTCGCCCATCTTCCTCGATAATAGCTATCCGCGCCTGCATTGCTCTCCGTGCTCGTCTCTATTGTTGAGAACTTAATAACTATACGCGGGCGATTCTTCCGTTATCTTCTTCAAGACTCTGGATAATTGGAACGAGCAGTGCCGCATTTCTTTTTAGTTGAAAACTGAGAGATTCCTTCCGATTCCCTTGGAGTAACCTGGCGTAGATTGAAACTGAGTATGTTTTTGTATTGCTGCAATGTCGTTGTCCTTTCTCGTCTTGATCGTATCCGGATATAATAAAAGATTACCGTAACAGCGACCGACTTTTGAGATTTTGTTGTCCAAGAGATACAATTTTCACACATTTAAAATAAAAACTAGTATCCTTATATTTTACTGATAAGTTTTAAAAAGAGATACCTCTCTCATATATTTAAATAGTCTCTACATCAAACTTTAAATCATCTTTTATTGTGCTTTTAGTGACTAAATAATTCACGAAGGTTAAATAATTCAATATTAACTTCGAATTCCGTCAAATGAAATTTCTTTCAAAATTAGCTGCCAATGCTACTTGTCGTCATTGTATCTTCGGGTAAACTGTTGAACAGTGCATCTCGTACTGTACGTTGACACCAATTTATGTACATTTACTCATTTAGTTGCTTTTTGTTGGTTGCTTCCTCGACAACAAGACTCTCGATGAGTCGAGACCAGCCTGTTCTATTCTAGTGCCCTGGCTAACAGGTTAAACACTCACGATACCAACGACCCTGTCACAATATGGCGCGGTCAAGGTTTGCCAAGGTATCCCAAGGCTTCTTGATGCATTTCGAATAACTAAACTCATAATAACACAGAACGAATATTTTTGCTGAAGCGTTTTAAATTCAACTAGACACAAATCTAAAAATAATTTTGTTGGACCATCAAAATAATTATGTAGGTCATTTAAATTGTTTACTAGAAGGTCAACATTTTTTTGCAACATTGTCATCATACTTATAAGCGTCCTATGTAATAATTTGGATAATCCAATAAAACCGTTTTCAGATTTAGGGTCAGAATTTTGTTGCAACATTATTATTATGCTTAAGCGTCCTATAATTATTTTGATGGTCCAACAAGATTATTTTCAGATTTGTATCTTATTATATAAATTTTGAGGTACTTCAGCAAAATCGTTCTTTTCCTCTACAATGACATAAATTGCTCATATATGATCGCGACCTTTATATTGTTAAACATTATTTAGGTAGTAATATTACAATATTAGTTTTGGCTGTATTTTTCCGCCTACATGAAGTATCGATTCGCAAATAGCCATTATTCTGTAAATTACTATGATTACCAAGCTGTGAACTTTACGTTCCGTTTAATCTTACAGTTTGATACGTGTAAATAATATTTACTAAATATACGATAATGTTAATTGAAATAATATTAAATGAAATTTAATTGCTGAATTCTTTGAATAATACAAACGTTTGTCAAAAGAAAATTTATTTGCCCCAATTTTTAGCATTAAATATTTTAACATATTTTTTTCGTTAAAAAGTTCAATGGATTGATTAATATCAAATCTTATCACTAGTTATGTAACTTTAGAAAGTTTAAACAAATATTGTACAAATGTACTTTAGCCATCTTCATGGAAGAAACAGGTTTTGCTGCGTTATAAAGACTATAGTTCACACATTATCCGTGCACATGATGTACGAGGATCATCTTGCGATTGCACACTGACGGAATGCGGAATATATATTCCACTCTAACTTACGTAAGAGCAACCGATTCTATCTTACTACATCTTCTTAAGTATCTTCATAATATCGTATTTACGAACGACGAATGTTAACTGAAAATGATGACTGAAAATATCGAAATAAATTAGGTATTCGAAAAATTATCGTCTTACATATATTTTTATTGGATTATTAATTTGTGTTTAATCTACAAAAAATTAATTTTTACCGTTGTTAACTACATAGTAATTATTCTGGATTAGAGAATTATCAAGAAATATATATCGCTCTACACAAAAGCCTTAGCCTAATTAAATTTTGCCGCAGCTATTATTATCGAGCTAACAAACTTGGAATATAACCAAAGATGTTTCTGATGTAATTTGCAATGTTATAGCGGAAACGAAACCTGGCATTCCGAATGGCAGAAAGCAAGATTGCGCGGTTATTGCGGTATCTTGTTCTTTTTGAATAGAATCTCTTTCTCTCTTTCTCGCCTGTCCTTCGTGTCTTCGCAGAGCTGCTTTTCAGTCCAGCACTTGACTAAAAAAGTGTCTGTTTCTGTGATCTCGAACAGTTAAATTATCTCTTTAAAAAAGCGAAACATGTGTTGGTGACATTTACTGTTATCTAAATCTATATTTTCACAGTCTATCGAATATCGCAGAGGTAGAAGTAATGTTTACTATTGCACTTTCGTAACCTTCCTTCTTATGCTGCTATTTCTAGCGATAGTTGAAGCAGCTAATGTATCAAATGCTGAATGAAAGAATTAGAGTAAAAACAATATATTTTGTTGTGAAATTACATAATTAATCGATTGGCTTTAGTGATTAAATTATTAGTTGTAGTTTACTTAGCAAATTTTTATATCAATAACGAAATTTACATCATTTAAGCGAAACAGCAATTTTATTTAAACGTATGAAATGCAATTGCTTTATGTCGTTATAATATTACGAGATTAGTCATTTGTACGAGAGTAATCATTAATAATTCGTCAACCTGTTTGCACGCAAGAAATTGATTTCCTAAATGTCGATTATCGATTAGATGCACCATCGTGTTTCTTGAAAAGTAGCATTAAAATCTTTATGCAGTACCGGATTCAGTCGTTGTAAAAGGTTATATGGGCGCGCCGAGACCGTTTTATAGGCCGGTGCTTCGGTATGTGGTCAGGGTCGGCGTATCGACGATGCATCTACAGGAGATACTTACATAGAAGACTGTCGTATATTTTGACTTTCAGTAATCTCAGTACTTTGTAGAAAAAATTTTTAAATGTATGAATTTCTACATTGCTATGATCTAATACAGTGAATAAAAAATGAATGAAGAAAGAATTAATTAGAAGGGCATGAAGAAAATTTTTGATTTTTTTTATTTACGAGTAATATAGAATATGTATAGTAAATACATTTTAAATATGATTAAATAAAAAATTAAAAATTAAACGTTGATTGACATGTTCCACAATCACGCAGTTACATCAACGATAAACGAGTGGGACGCGTAATTTCCTGTTCCATCGTTACTACCATAAAAGTTGTGACTACGGATTGCGATATCGGACGTCTGCAGAAAAATCGGAAATATGTGGGAAGAATTTGTTGAAGTAGGAAAAATTTAGCTAAGTACAAATTTGAAAATAATTTTGTAGGGACATTAAGTTAGGTATGATACTCAAATTGGTTGCTAGAATGTGAAAATTTTTTACAGTATCATGCTTAAATGTCTTGGATAATTATTTAATGGTCCAAAAAATTATTGTCAGATCTGTCAAGTTGATTTTTAGATACTTTAGCAAAACTTTTTTTGTGTGTTCAATTGTACTGAACCATTGAGAATTAAGAATAATTTTTTTTAATAAAATAACTTATATAAGTTCAAATATCAAGTACACGGAGAAAATTTTTTCTTAGAATTTACCTTCAAAATATGACAGTCGTGGGACAACATTGTATTTCAAAGAATTTTAATGTAAACCTCTCTCATTCATTAATAAAACTACAATAAAGAATAAAATAAGTTTGGCCAATTTTACTGAAGTGCATGGTAAAAATCTTTAAAATATTGTATTGTACCACAACTACCATATATTCATGGTAAATTTAAAAAAAAAATTCTCTCCGTGTATATTAGTACAATAATATAACGTTGATCTTTCAAGATTCTGACTTTGCTCGTATAGAAAATGTGTGATATATCTTAAAAGCCAATATATTCGCTCTTTAATTGGCGATGGCCGATTTTTATAGATTTGACATGCTTGTGCAGAGTGAATTGCAACAATAAGCGTCAAAAACTACTTTTATAGAAACAACAGTTTTGTTAACGCACGAAAAGAATAGTTTTGCTGAAGTAAGTATTGGAAAAAGTCTGGTTGCATTAATTAGAATTTTTGTTTAAAATGAACAAAATTTTTTGGTTGAATCTATTCTATAATAATTCTAGTTGAGACCAGAGAATTCGAATTGGTACAATCAGAATTTTTTAATTTGTCCATTTTTAACCAGAAAATTTTTCTCAGTGTAGAAACAGATCTGAAAATAATTTTATTGGGCCATCAGAATATACATATATGTAGGATGCTTAAGCTGATTACTAAAATGCTACAAAACTTTGTGTAGCATTGCTCACCATGTTTGGGTGACGTAAATAATTATTTTGAGGGTCTAATAAAATTATTTTCAAATTTGTGTGTATTTAGCTAAATTTTTAGATATTCCAGCAAAACCGTTCTTTTTGTGTAATGAACATCACTTTTGCGGAAATTAGTGTCAAAAGGTTATATCAATTTACACAGGATATATCCGATGAAAAAATGCGTACGAAATTTTGCAGTTAATAGAATCTGTAGCGATATTTCGACAGTCGATGACCCGTTGATTTGATATTGCCACTCAAGCGTGTATATCGATTAGGCGTGGCTGCTGTCGAATCTGCGGGAATTCCCGACCTTTTCCGAATCCGTGACTCTCTTTTCGAAGAGACTACGATCGAAGTGACTAGACTAACGCTGTTTAACTACAAATAATTGCGTGAATATTCTGTCTCTAGATTTCAAGTTATTCTATTTATGTAATGAATATATAATGCTTTGACCCATTTATTTTATTTACATTAAGTCATCATGCAATTTTATTCATTAAACTATAGCTGTACTTTCATAAATATTTATCTTGCAGTTATGTATTAATTATGTAAATGTTCTATGTTTTCTATTAGATAAATAAATACATATTTATTGTTTCCCTTGGGGCTACAATTCACATCTGTTTTTTCTATATTATGTAATGTTTCAATATAATTACGTAAAATGTTTAATTAAAAAAGTACACATTATTATTTTACGCTATTTTTGCGTCGCTTGATATTTTTCTCTTATGGAATATATATCAAAGAAAACGCACGTTTCTGTTGAATGAATATATATTTGATTTCCTAGCTACATAACAAATTTCCACAGTACTCCCGCGTGATGAGATTTTGTATTATAATATACATTGTAATATGTGAATTTTGTAATGACCTCGATCGAGTTTCAAACGGTGTGATCGATGGATGTTTATGTCATATATTTACGACGCGATGTTTGTCATTTTCGTTGTCGGTGCACGAGGATGACACATTCATAATCGACTATTCGCTCATTTATCACCGCGAATTCCGCCTCCGTTGTTTCGAATAGTATAGTTATAGCTCTTTAGTTGCCAAGGTTGCCTGCTCTCTGAGACAACCTTGTGTGGATGTCTGCTAAGCAAGATCCTGCAGGGATGACTGGTTCACATAGTCATTTAGGCATAGCGAACTCACGAGCTCATATTGCGACGTTCACATACACTTATACTCACACACACATATATCATAACATATACATGCGCTTTTGTGTGATAATGTATATATATGTGTTAAACAATTAGGTAAACTAGAAATAATATAAATTATAAAAATTTAAATCTGCTAAACAAACAACAACCTTTCGGTTAATTCGATGTTCAGTTAGTTAATAAACAAAAAGTATTTAAAGCACAAAATGGAATATTTGGGTGAAACTAACATGTATTATATTGGCAGTCTCTTGTGCGATTAACTATATTAGAAGCAGTCATCTCCGCTAATTTTGGGAAGATATGTGATGGAATGCTCGAGTTGTTTACTATCGTATACGATCTTTTTTGGCATCCATCATTTCATGGAAATGAACCAGCGTGCCGTCGCGATGATTAACGAAACGAGAATGTGATTTCTTCGATTCCCGGTATGAACAAAATTCGTAGATGAGAATTGCGCCACATTTTTTTACGAATAAAGTGGCAAATAGTATTATAGTCTTTACCTTTACAACTTTAAAGTGACTTAACTCACCAAACTGTGTCATTTTAAAATCAGTGGACAGTCTCGGGAAATTCTTGTATATTAAATAATAAAAATGTGATTGTGGCGAAGTAAATACAATGATGGAGTAGATATGCAGTTCTCTTTCATTGAATATGCAGGAGATTCGTTGGCTACAGCCTTTGAAAAGCGCATCTCACGCATCTTCAATGGGTGCAGATCAAAGCTTTCCCCTCGATCATTCAATCTATCCTTTCAGCTTCTCTTCATTCAATATGTTCGCAAATCGACTAGAACTGAATACAGAACAATATTCATCTATTTCTAGATTAAACAATTTTCTGGGGAAATGCGTGTATTAAATATTCTATCTTTTATTGCTATCTCGTTCATTTCAAAATATTTTTTTTAGGTCGAATTTTGAAATATATATTTTTAATTTAACTGACGATATTACATATTCACGCTGAAATCAATTCACTTAATTCATTCAATTCAATTGATCTATTCACGTTAAAAAATAAGCTGCTTATGTCATAAATTAAAATTTAAATGGTAGCTCGTTTGCTTGATAAATCGGCACATTAAGTGTCACGAAAGGAATTAAAATAAAAATGATCTCCGTACAAAAATTTGTTCCATTTATTCATGAAATGTGTCTGCAATGTGATTACATATTAGCTTCGACAAATATCAGGCGAGTGTGAGCGATGATCGCAGCATTCAATTCTCTTCATCGAATACTTCGTCGTCGGTTCGTCCATTCGCGGATCGGCGAAGTGTGTCGAGTCACTTTTGGCGTACTTCCACGAGGAAAATAGTTCGTGGGCGCCTTCGTAGCACTGCCAGCAGCCTCCGACGGCAATTGGGTTGTAATTTCGGGAGATAAACGGAGGAATGCGACTACGATTAAAAACGTGTCTCTATTTGTACCGTGATTCGTGGCCAATCCGGAAAAACCCGCGTTTTTTAATTAGTCAGTTAAGAATCTTTGGAATGGCGTCAAAATGTAACACGAGGAATTTCCTGTGGTGTAATCGTTCCTCAGTTTAGATAAAGTCTGCAGGTAGACAAGAGCTGAATAGTGACATGTTTATTTCACATTTCAACAATAAGATGCACGATAGAAGAATTAAGCCAATTTAATATTATTTAACTCTTTGAGGACGAGAGCTTTCTAATAAGAAATTTAAAAAGACCTTGTTTTTTTAAAGACTTTCCGAATTTTCGATTCTAGTTTTGAAATTGTATAATTCAAATTTCAAAAAAATAATCTTATCGTAAAACTTGGTTTTAGAAGGTTTTTGATATTGTTGAGTTTTGAATGTAACGAACGAAATTACAAAATAAAAAGGAGTGATCCTAAGATTGCCTATACATAAAGGGTTAATATAATTTTAATTATTTAATGTTTTTATTCATTATTTAATATATTCCTATATGTTGGTTTTATAAATTTGCTACTGTTACGCCATAAACTTATCGTTATAGTAAAACTGGATATCAAATCATCAGGAATTGATTCGATGAGTAAGAATATTTTCTGAAGCTGAGTCATATGGCGCCTCGAAAACGCCATGTGAATATTATATGTACGTTCACTTTTGGCACGAGTATTCAACGGTTAACATGCGAGCGAAGTACCGCTGCCAGATATAGCTCTTCTTTTCGTGAAACATATATTGTTGTTCTACTGGTAAACTCACAGTTTTGTCCTTTCGCATAAAGATATGTAGAGATATCGTAATGTGTGCCAGACGATGTTAGCTGCAAAACGTCGGGCTGCGTGCCGATAAAACGCATCCTGCACATTCCGTAGTGTTCGCCTACTTTTCGAACTATTTGTCAGATGGCGAAAATTTCATGCTTCGAATTGGCGAAGAGAATTTCTTGGAATTGGGCCATCTCTATAACGAATTCCGTGTACGGCAGTTAATATCTAAAAACTTTTACAGCTTGAAGTTTCAGATTTCGAATTCTTTTAAGTCCACGCAGGTCAAAATTTTTTTTCGGAAATCCGGCATTCTATTGAGAGTTCTGGTAGCCCCCCCGAAGAGTTTTAATGATTATCTTTAATAATCAAATTGCAGAGATCGCAAACAAAAAAGTTCTGTTTTTTTGAAATTGAAAAATCCAAAATTGAAACTTCAAAGCTCTAGAACTTTTTAGATATTGATTTCAGCGCATCGGTCATTATAAGGATAATCATTAGAACTCTTCGGGGGTCCGAACGAGTCGTTAAGGATAATCGTTAGAACTTTTTGGGGGGCTATCAGAACTCATAGCAGAATGACCGAAATCTGAAGATAATTTTTTTCCCAAAAAAATTTTTTTTTTAAATTTTGTCAGAAATCCGGTATTTTTTTTGAGAGTTCTGGTTGCTCCCCAAAGAGTTCTATCGATTGTCCTATATGGATCAAAGTGCTAAAATGAACGATAAAGAAATTATAGCCCTTCAAAGTTTCGGAATCCTGAACTTGGCCCCCCCGAAACTTCAAATGGTGTTTTCACCGCTTTAATTGACGGAATTATTTCTAAAATTGATAGACAACTCTAGAACTCTTCGGGGGGCAACCAGAACTCTGCTTATTTTTTCAAAATTTTGAAAATGAGGGGCCAGCTTCACAGAAGTGTTCAAAGCGAATCGCGCGTTTCACAGAGAAATAATTCTCTGCACAGAGAGAAAAATGTTTGGTATTTGTAACTATATATTATATATTACTATAATTATGATTATTACTGCTATAATAATAATAACAGTAACTATATATATAGTTCCAGCAACAAATATATATAATTGGCAACCTAAAATGACTATAATTATAGTTGTTATAACCATAAAATGGTTGGAGTTAGTTACCATAAAAATGATTCAAGTGACTATAATTTTATAGTTATATTTTAGGACAATCATATTTTTTATCATCTTTAGAGTCTACATACGTCCTAAAACTAAGGTTCAAAGTAGGAACAAAATTTCGACTCGGGTGACAGTCATACACGGAAAAAAAACAGCTGAAAACTTCACTGATTCAGCAAATCTACAGTCGTAATATACAGACAGTCAATTTTCTATGTTAAAGTAGCAAAGTTGACAGCTGAATAACATTAGCGATTTGTTAAACCATCAAATCATCTTAGTTACAAATATTGAATTCGCACAGTTAAGTTATTGGTTTGCTGTACCACTGAATTCATTTATTTTCCGTATAGCGTTGGTTAAGCGTTGGTTTCGTTGTAACTGCTGGCAACTCTATATGAGATAGAAGTTGGATTGTATTTTACTTATTTTTTGCAGTTTTAAATTTATCTATTAGAATTCACAATAAAAAAATCGACCGTGCTTTTGAAGTTCCACATTGCCGGCGGAGGATTAGTATTGCCGTGTCATATATCTTTGCAAAACGATTAACGCGTCAACATCGTGTGGAAGCAAGCTCCGAAAGTACGAAAACGCTAAGAAAGGAGAAAAAGAGAAAAAGAAAGAAACAGGGAAACATCCGTTGTACGATTCTATTCTGTCATATCATTCCATCCTGTGGATCATTCTATCCTATATGTGTGTGTCTCCGTCTCGGGACTACGGTTCCATGCGCATCCTGAAAACGCCATATCTTCATTCTCGTGGTACGTGCCTGTGTCGCGATATCGTCCCACCCTTTTGTTGTATACTACTTGCGGATGAAGTACCTGTCCATCTGCCATGTCGATCGCTTTGAGGAACATAACGGTCTCTTGCGGAAAGAAAGAGAGGGAGAGAAAGGGGGAAGAGAGATGGAGAGAAGGACGGTATAGGAAACGGAAGAGCATACTCTCTTTGAGTCTTAATGCTCTTGGCCTTCTTAAGCAGTGAATATAATGTCGTACTTGATGTCGGGTAATAACACGCGGTGGAAAATTGTTGACCGCAAGTACGCTCTACTTAACTATACTTTGACTTTGGATTAATATTACTTTAATAATCCGTGTTTGTAGAACATAAAGTATCAAAGAAGTAAATTTCTAAGGACATACCATTTCTCGCTGTTGGAAAAGAATGTCGAGTATTCGGGGATAAGTGAAAGAGTCGAGACCATTCAAAACACTTGTAGAAACAACGCGGTTGCGACGAGGGATTTTTCGGAATTGATCGAGGCAATCCGTTCAGAAACTAATATTTTTAGCGCGCCATTTATTATCGTCGATCGTTTCCTTCTACTGTGCAAATAAAATGCAGCCGCCCACGTTTAAATTCGTCGCGGACAAGGCTACCATCCGTCCGCTTTATTTATAACACTCAGCAATTTCGCATCTGCAAAGTCGTAGGAATGCTTGGACTGATTTGCTGCTTGTGTAGATCAGATTTTTCTCCAGCATGTTGTTTAACATACCAATGCGAAACTTTTTGCCGACTTCCGTTTGTCTTCTTGCAAAACAAAAGTTAAATTTCTCCATGATTTGACGTTTATTTAATATTTATTGTTTGGCTCCGTGTAACTGAAACTGTATTATGCAAGTTGCACTTTTCTGTGTGTGCTTAGATATGTAGAAATAATATCACTATTATATATTTTATCTTTATACTTCTACACACATAAATTTTTTCCATAAACTACACATAATTATCAATTTAATTTTAATATAAATCGACATTTTTAAATTGACATTAAAGAGCCAAGCTTCTATAAATTTTAGAATGGTTTTCTCAGATTACGCGATATTCTTGGAGATATTCAATCCCATTTTTAAAAAAGCAGTTCGATGCCTTATAATTATTTCATTTAAACTCAGTAAACAGCACATTAGTTTCTTAATTGTCGCGGTTTAACAATTTATAGTTTGATTGTTTCTGTCCACGTGCATCGCACACGTCACTTCCGACGAAGTATATTTAATGATGTCTCGGGAGAGAGTGAAGTGAATCGATTGGAGGATTTAGCAGAATAAAACAAACGCAGTGGATTATAGGATGAAAGCAGTTCAACTTTGTTGATCTAGCTAGAATCTCGATCTTGCATGAGCACTTCATCGCTGTCTCTGGAGGTCGTAATTTTATCGCTTAACGAAGAGTAAAATGATCAGTTGATATAATTAATTTTCTACAATTGGGAAATACTTTTTTTTATAATACACGCTTGAAAAGAAAGGTTTTGTTGAAATGTCTAAAAATTTAGCTAGATATAGATTTGAAAATTTTGTTGGACCATCACCAAATTAATTATGTAGAACGCTCAAGCTAAAATGTCAAAACATTTTGCAGCATTCTTCATTATATTTGAATTTCCTAGGTATTATTATTTTGATGGACTAATATAAAATTATTTTTAAATCTGTATCCGGCAAAATTTTTATATACTTTTTATATACGTATTTTATTTATTTATCTTAGAATTTATATTTTAAAATACATTTTTATGTTGTTTGTTTTACTTACTCATAAATTGTATTATTTTGACACTAAGGCCCAATTCCACAACTCACAGTTAACTCTTAACCAAGGTTCAACTTATTTATTATTCTATAGAATTGGAAAGAGATGAGAAACAAGTTGAATCTCGGTTAAGAGTTAACCGTGAGTTGTGGAACTGGACTAAGTGTTGAATCAATTTAACACAAAATATTTAAATAACTTAATCACATTACGTTAAATTAACACTCAAATATATTAAAAATTCAACACAAAATTTTAATAAGGACTTGAATGAACCGTTTCCAACACAAATGTAAAGTGTCTTTTTTCTGTATATGTAAAATAGAAACTAAAATGGAATGAAAAGTGGTAATAAAAAGCAAATGTGCTTGAAATAGAGATGAAAAAAAGATTCGAAAAATGCAGAGCAAAAAAATCAGGATAGATAAAAAACATTAAAAAAATACGCGGAAGTGCACGGATATTATTCAGAGTTGCTCTTTTATACAAGCTATGCAAATACAAACTGGCTATTGTTATAGCTACAAGTCGAGAACACTAAAAGTACTTCAATTAAGTCTGCGCGCACAACAATATACAAGGCCGTTCGGAATAAAATTACAATCGAAGCAACTATACATAATGGAGTATCGGAAAATCGATCTCGAAGTCCGCCGAACTAGTACCCGTAACTTTGTCTGTTGTCACGCGTAGAAAATTAACGATTTTATCACATACTACTGGAAAATTAACGACTAGTTTTCACATACTATAAATTACAGAAGCTCTTATTTGCAAAATGTAGCAACATTATTTATTATGTTACGTGAAAAAATTTAATTTTCTCTCCACGAACGCTTCAAACTTCAATCATATAAAAAAATTGGTACACGGAAAGAACGTTTTTGCTGAAACACCTAAAAATTTAGCTATAGATACAGATTTGAAAATAATTTTATTGGATTATCTACACAGTAAAAAAGTTTGTGTATTTGTGTTGGAAACGGTCCACTCACGTTTGTGTTAACAGTTTGTGTTGAATTTTCTAACATATTCGAGTGTTAATTTAACATAATGTGATTATGTTATTAAAAGATTTTTTGTGAAATTGATATTCAATGTTTCTTAGTGTCACAATTTATAAGTAAGTGAACAAGTAATATAAAAATAATGTGTTTTAAAACGTAAATTCTAAGACAAATGAATGAAATTTGTGTTAATTTAACATATCATAAATGTTAATTTTCTGAAAAAAAATATATTCTCACGGTTTGTTTACAAACTGTGTCGATGTTATTTTTTTTTTTTTGTATTTATTCTCTTACATATTATAATATTTACACTGTTAAATCTATAGTGTCAAATTTAACCTAACGTGAGTCGCCACTGCTCCTACTCAATCATATCGTTATTTTATACTAAAACAATGGTTATATTTGACATTATACAGTGTCAATTTGATACTATATAGTGTCAAATTGACACGATATAGAGTCAAATTTAACTATCGTTTTGGTAAAAAATAATGATATATTTAGTAGGAGCAGTGACGACTCATGTTAGGTTAAATTTGACACTGTAGATTTAACAATGTACTTACTTTCTAACATATTCATCTTGTGTAAAATTAATTCAAAAATTTGAATGGACCGTTTGGGATATGCGATTTATGTTAAATTTAACACATTTTTTCCAATTGTGTAAATAAAGTTATAGAACGTCCAACTGATTCTTTGAATGTCAAAACTTTTGCTGTTCGTCATACTTGAATTTCCTATAATTATTTCGATGAATCCAACAGATGAATGCAACAGATTATTTTCAAATTTATATCTATCTAAATTTTTATACTTCGGCAAAATCATTCTTTCCGTGCATTATTTTTTTCGAATATTCATTTGAATAACAAAACTTTTATAACACAATAATAAGATTGAAAGACCGCTAATGTTAAACATAATAATTTTAAATTAAGAAGCGAAAAACTTTTATAACACAATTATTCTGTTTTATATATAAAATATTATTTTGAATTTCTTAAACATGTGGAAATATATCTTCGCTTGTACTGCGTAGATCATAACTTTTCGGTTGCATAGTTTACACATCCGATAAATTACCAAGAAGTCATGTTTATATTAAATTCTTGCGCAAGTTTCATGGGCGATTTTCAACGTATGGTGTATGTGACCTTACTTTTGCATAGCTATATAATAAATTTTCTATTCAATCTTCCGAAACATTCTACTCAAAGTCTTCCTTCGTGCGTGTAAAATATGTAAATACGAGAATTGTTGCGCGTATAAAAGTGGATGACGACATGGTTCTGCAAACTGTTCGAGTATACAAAAAATTATTTTGGCATATAAGAATTACCGATTTATTTTAAAGAAAAAAAATTATTGTTTTCACATAATTCTTTTTCCATTTCGTAATATCGACGTGTCGTTTACTCAACATACAATTTAGTTGCCGGAATTCCGATCAATTGACGAAAGCATTGGAATTAAGAGTGCCGCTTGAGCATCTCAGTTTGAAAAAAAAGATTCTTGATGACGATCGATGGCTTTTCCGATGTTAGTGATTCTTCCTGTGGAATGCAATATAACTTTAATGTTTATAAACAATAAGAATCTTATTTTTAGATCGTACAATGTGTGAAACACAATTAATAATAGAAATTCAATAGCCTGTACCGATCGAAGCTAGATCTTTAATGTTTTAAATAATTCAATGTGAATTATATATATACATATATATACTACAATATATATGTACTTGCATATATAACATATTTATAGTCCTTTAAACTGCGCGCCAAATTGGTTTTTCGGACTTATAAACGCAATTAAACTACTGGAATAAATCACGAATTAAATTAAATTGACAAACAATTCTTAAATAATTTTGATGCATAATCAGGCATCATATTAATGTTTATACTTGTTCTCTTATTCCTCGTCCTATCGCATAATCGTGTTGTTTTATCGAGCGTGAGCGAGTACTTATTCGCGCATTGCTGCTCTTTATTTTCATTGAATTTCCCAGTTCTCTTCGACGATTCAACGACGTTGCGCTATTTTACATTATTACGGTACGTGTAGTAGTTATGCGACGTGGAAACAGATATTTTCGCAAGAATGTTGTCGCCGGAGACGACTATAGTCGAATTTTAATTCTTGCATGCTGTTTCTTACGTTCCTACTCGTGTAACAGTCCCAATAACATTGATTTATGACGGTACGTGACGATGAGACTTTTAGTGCTATTGTTTTACGTTTCACACGTTCTTTTATATTGAATCATATTTATTTCGTTCCATTTTTTATTTTCCTGTTTCTTGATTACTTTTGAGAAATTTAATTTTGTTTTTGATCACTGCATTCCAAGTTTTCAAAATATCTTATATAGTAAAAAACATTTCGTAATTATGTTGAAATCAATGTTTGTTAAAATTTTTAATATTGAAATTTTAACTTGAATGTTAATTTAACATAATGTGATTAATGTCATTTGAATATTTTGTTATATTGATATTTAATTTTTGTTAGTGTTAAAATAACATAATTTATGAGTAAGTAAACAAATAACAAAAATAATTTAAATTAAATTCTAAGATAAATTGTTTTCAAATTGTGTGTCAAAGTATTATATTTTTTAAACAAATAATAGATAAAAAACGGACAATTAAGAGCTTATTATATTTTTTGTGTTAATTTTTACATAAAATTTTTGTATTACTTTCTAACATATCCATCTTTTGTGTTAATTGATACAAAAATTTGAATGGACCGTTTAGGGCAGATGAAATGTATTAAATTTAATACAAATTTTCCAACCGCGTGTTATATTAATAACAGCATTTTATAGAAATAATAATAAGGAAAAATTAAAAATAATTGGAGAAGTCTTAATTCTTAGAAGAATAGATTTTTACGAGAGAGTATAGAAAATTGAACGTGTATTGAACGGTTCGCTTCGTTAGAACGTGATGTGCACCGGATCGATGCGACTGAAGAATGCGTCTAGAAATATCTTCCGGAAAGGTTTCCTCGTCGCTTTTCTCACACACGCAATTGAATTTACACGGCGTGTGGTTTATAACGCAGGCCGAGAAAGTATCGTATCGATTCGGAATCGCATCTAAAGCGCATCACATTGGTTTTTGTTTATTTTGCGACAGGTGTGTCGCAGAACAATATTATTTTCCTATCATCGTTGTTCTAAAATTCGTCCTATAAGATTCGTATCTTGATGGAGACATTTCAGTGAAAGTCGGTTTACCTAACATCTACACGGACTATCTTTCTTGTTTCCCAAAGTCGACTGATCGCGGAGCGATCAGCTAAGATGTCATTATGCAATCCGAGCGGCACCAATCACTCATTCTATTTCCGTCAAATTTTGCATGCACGCACTCGTGGAAGCATTGTTGCTGTGGCGTTACGTGAAACCAGAGCAAGGCGTTTTTACTATTTTATCGATGTTATCATGGTTCAAACCAATTCCTGATTTATTTCGAAACGAGACACTTTTTTTTACGTTAAAATTGACGATAACTGATGATATAATCGAGAATACGCTGAAAGAAAAGTATTTAGTATTTGTGACTATTCATTCAAAATAATATCACATAATAATAATAATAACTAAAAATGAAGCTTCTAATTATTATTTTATCACGCAATTATAATCACATATACCAACCACTTTTTTTTCAGTGTATACGCTTATCAGCTTCACTTTATTATATCTATTTGACCATGAGATAAAGTAGGAACGTATATATATTTTTATACAAGAATTTAATATGATTTTCACTACATAAATCTTGTCGATTATCATGACAAACGACAATAATTTCGCTTATGTGAATGTCCTATATTATATGGTGATGCACGTATTTCGCCGGATACTGGCGAATTCACGCTGGCAATCTGTCGCAATTCCGTATTGATAAGTCATCTTGCTGACAACAACGCATATTTGCGCACACGTGGCGCCAGAATGACGCGTTTAACACTCCGACATTTTTCCAGCGACCTTACTTTAATCGTATTCGCCATTCATCGTCACTCGCACACTGCCAAGGTCTTTGAGCTCGCGTCTCGTCTTTTTTTTTCTTTAGCACCTCCTCCGCATATTTCTCTCTCACTCTCGCCGTTTCTCTCTCTTTTTCTCTGCCTTGGCACGTTTTCAGAGTTAAAAAAAGTACTTAACGAAGGACGGTAGAAAGGAAAAGACGAGAGACAGAGAAATCAATTTATTATTTTGGTTCAAACTTCATCAGAATAGATAACGAAGGTACTACACATTAAATATTCCTATGATACCAGCGATAATAATGTGATGAGTGGTAACAATAGAGAAAAGATTTACTGTTTAGATACCTAAATGTAGCTTTACTGTAAATATATAAATGTATAAATATATTTATTATGGATACATATTTGTTTATTATTATTTAAAAAGCATGTATGTATAAACATGTACGTTCATATCAATTAGAAATATGATACATAATATTAATTTGAACAGCTGAAGTGTTTTACTTTTTGTCTAATCAAGTTTATTAATTAGTATTTCAATTAATTTTTTATATAAAATATTTTAATTAATTTTTAGATTGATCAAATTTTATCGAACAAGCTAAGAAACAGCAAGCTAAGGTTTTTAAGAAAATTATGAAAAGGATAGAAGAAATCTCTCTCTCTCTCTCTCTCTCTGTTGTGTCGAGAGTTAAATTATTTTATAGGAAAGGAATAAATGCGTATGAAGTAGAAAGAAGACGATAATATAGAATAACGAGAGGGAATCTTCCTTCAAGCACCGGAAGTCGAAAGTCAATCCTCTTCCTCCTTTCTCTCTAGCGCTCTTTTGGCGATCCGCCAACTCCTACGATCACGCGTGTGTACGAATCAAAATCACCGATAAAGTCGGATCCGGTCGTCGTTGCCGTTAGGATAGAAGACGATCGAAACCTGTACGGGAAGTTGCGATTGCTTCGGGCGAGATGCGAGAAAGTGGAATCGAGGTCGCTGCAATTATCTTTTATCGTGGCGCGTTAACTGCAGAGTGCGTCGGGATTAATTCATCCGTTGAGGAAGGGATTAACTCTTTCGAACCGCGGATTACAAAAGTATCCTAGTATAATTTTTTAATTCTTTCCTAATTCATTTGTCCTGATTAAAATTATGTTAATATATCAGGAAAAAGTCGGAAAAAGTTTAATCGGAATGAAAGACATTATTGATGTTTGGGTTGATTGAATTGCAACCAAATAATGTCGAGTTAAATAATAGTCTGAAGCTTTTTTTAAATTTTTAAGTAAAATTGAAATATGTGGAATGTGAGAAGATTAAAAAATATATGGACTTAAAAATAGTCAATATTTGAAACTTTATTTTAGTGTGTGCGATGAGAGATCAAGTATCTTTCATATTTCACAGAAAATTTTATATTACTAACGTCAAAATGTTACAAGTACTGTTTAGAAAATAAGTTTACCATGAATGAAATATGTTCTGTTATGTAATACATTTTAAAATGTATGTTATCTTTTCTGTTGCAGGTATGTATCATCAGATCTTTCTTATCTTCCTTCCACTGGTGACTCATATCGTGAGTAAATCATCTTGCGTCGAAAATGTTTTGAACATTCTTTTACATAATTCGATTGAACTTACGCGTTGCAAATATTTATATTACTATGATGATTTGAGCAGATAATTGCAGTTATCGAGATATCTAATATTGAAAGCACAGTTTTTTATCTTTCTTTCTCACAGACAGTATTGTATGAAATTTTTGATAGACGCACACATTATTTCATTTATCTGTTTCCAATGTAGATTAACTTTAATCTCGGTTTAACTTACTCTTTGTCTTTTTTCTAGAATGGACTAGAAAAAGATAAAGACTATGTATTGAACCAAAAATTCTCCATTGATAGAAATAAACGTCAGTAGTTCACATTAACAGACAAAATTACACAGTATAATGCTCATGTCAGATAAGTAAAACGAGAACACACGACTATGTATTCTTGCTACATGACTTCAGGGCAAATTGATGATATCATTTGACATGCGATAGCTTCAAAGTCAATTTGTCTCACCAATGAATATCATTTGATTTTATCTTTCCTTAGGAGGTATAGAAAAAAATAGTTTCTAATTTGCATTTTTTATCATTACTAAATTAAGAAAAGTATCGTACTACCTTAATTCTGTTCGCAACTAATACCTGCGGGACGAATTTAAGTTATGCGCGCAATCTTTGCGAGATTGTACAGCATAACGCGAAAAATTTCATTTTTCTCGCATAGTTTGTTGAATAATGAAAGAACGAGAATAACCTCCAACGTTTTCGCTGGCGGAACGAAAATGCAACTGAGACAGCGAACTAGGCGATAAAAACGAAGGAGATTGCCCACGCGAAAAATTTTATTCTTTGCATGGCCCATCGTTTCTGTCGGCTTTACAGATGTTGACAGCAAGTTTTTGGGGTTTCATGCTATGTTGTCGGTTCAATTCTGTGCATGCCTGTTCTCTGCAAAATAATGCATCAAAAATATTTATTCTGCAATTTATTCTATGATATATATATATATATATATATTAATTTATACAAAACTCGGTCGTTCATTTCTTTAAAGCTTGATAGTTCCTTCTGAAAATATCTACATTGAAAACAAACAGAAATTCTATTTAACCTCACTAAAATTCTTGTTAGACCTTTTTGTTGGTTTAATTAGAAAATTGAATTTTGTTTATAAGCTGAAAAATAATTTTTTTTTAGTATATAGACTTAAATTATCAAGCTTGAACTGAATAGTGTACGCTAAGATTTTACAATTTTAGTTTGTAAACTGAGAAAGAGAGAGGACTTTATTTTAATACACAACTCTAATATTCTTATTTTAAAACTTATTCAAATTATATAAATGCTCTTCGTGTAATTTATTTTTAATGATTAAAAATAGGATATATAATGATTAAAAATAGGATGTTACAACGTTTACTTACAAATATTTTTGAAGTTTCATTGGAATTATATGTATATAGCTGCTAACATGTTTCGTAAACAATCTTACGAATGATCTGTGCTATCATGAGCTTAAATGCTCATTTTGGTTGCAAAATTCATTGACCTCGTTTAATGATAGAGTTGCTTCTTCCTAGTCACGAAGTTCCGAAATGTTCTTTTGCCTCAAGCACTTCTCCAAGAACGCGTTCTTCAAATACGTCATGCTTTCGAAACTGCAGTTAATGTTGACGGCCGAGAGCATGTAATTTGCTTAAAAGCTCGGACCTCCATTCTGCGTAAATGTTAATTTTATACAGATACATTTATATGTTATAAGGGTAACTCACATCTTGCATGTAAAAGTATCTCTATGCATTCCATTCTGTATATCCGAGTAGCTTCGGTTTTCTCTTTTAAAATGGATTAAGGTATTAAATTAAAATTAACATAAAATTAATATATTATTAGTTAATTTGATTATAATTTAATATTAATGATGCAAAAGTTAAATACGATTATTGGTGTATCATATTTTTATTTTGACTTGAATAAATTATACCTATGCACATTTAGCAGAAAGACGAACAAGAAATTTGAATATTGCGTGTTAAGCATAAATAAAGATAAAAGTAAATAATAGAATATTGTTTATATACATTCTAATGATATTGACGACATAATAGTCGTAAAAAACATATTTGATCTATAAAGAGCTATAATCCGATATTGATCCTATCAAGGCGCTTTATGAATTGAATTAGATTTATATTGTACGTATGTGTGTGCTGTGCGTATTCGAAATGTGAGTTACTTACTTAAGCCCGTTTTTTTCATTATTTGGTTAATTTGTGGTTAAGCTTAACCTGATATTTCATCCAATGGGCTTCATCCATGACATCATTATAAATGAAGCCCATTACATAAAATATCAGGTTAAACCTAACCACAAGTTAACCAGATAATGAAAAACCGGGTCCTAATAAGAAAAATTATAGTCAATGGCGATAATAAATAATAAGCGATGAGTCGTAATTAACATTTGAAAGTAGTTGATTACCACGCTTACATTGTTTGCTGGAAAAGTTATCGTGCTGCTTGCCAAAATTCTATTTCTCAGCGATCGAAGTAATTAAATTCATGGGTCGTTGCGTTAACCGGTAAATTTAATTAATTAATCTACTGCCCACTTGGAGGCGCGCGGTTGAAACTCGAATTCACTACCCAAAACAGGAAGCATAGTTATAATGGTGCTCTGTAACTTTCGAATAGTCATTAATCAGAATATTCAATCCTCAACTACATGAAATTTGTGGCGTCGCGCTAAATACGATTGTAATTTTTTTTTAATGCACGTTTTTTTTGCAAACCACTTCACACCCATTCGCGATGCAAGATCGAATAAAGCTTCGTTTTGCGAATAATCGTTTTTATTTATGGCACTCGGTATCTTTTAAGTTAATTCATTCTTTAGACGATTACAGTATTATTCACGCTCTAAAAATTTACTACGTTGCGCATAGTAAAGTTTATGTGTGAATAAAGTAAATAGTTTTGTTTTATATTTACATTAATTGACTACGCAGTTTGCGAAAAACCATTGCGTATTTTTTTATTTACAAGATTTAAACGAACGTTGAATGCCAATTTCAGTTGCCAACACGTTGTGTAGCTCAGTAGAAAGTTTATTACTGAACGTTCTTCTCAAGTTATTGCCTCGGGCATATCAGAAAATCGAATCTCATTTCTTTGAGGATCGTTGGCTCAATTTTGGTAACGAGTTTTTACGTCACAGAAGTATATCAGAAAAAAGAGGGAAAGTAATTCGCTTGAGTGCGCAATAACTACGAGTTGTAACTTTCAGAGCATTATAGTTCGATATGGATATTACTTAGCTATGATATTATATTAACAATTATAAGTGGAAGTTAGACTGATAAAAATATATCAAATAAAAGAAAAATTCCTGTTTTTAACTGATATTTTTGTTTTTGTGATTCTCCACAATACGTAAATACCATTATATAATTTTGATGATAATTTTGTAAAATGTATCAATTGATTCAAAATTAATTAGTATCTAATCTTAACTCTCGATCGATATCTACATCTTTGAGACATAATAAATGAATCCACTTTCATGCAATTTATTTTATTATTTCTCATGAAATGGGAGCTTCAGAAATTATAAAGAACTATGGGAAAAAGTTAACACTCCAAGATTAATGAATGTACCATCAGACATCTTTTCTCACGATGTTTTTATATATAGCCAGATTTAGACTTTTAGTATCTACATATGTATTATATTTCTGATAGGCAGGAGGGAACAAGAATAAAAGTGAAAATCATTGGCAACGTTGGCATTAAAGTACGGAAAGAATCCAAATATTTATAACTGCAGTTTATAAAACGTTTTTATAAAACATTTAATTCACTCATGTTTATTTGTATCAATGCAACTTAATTTTAATCTCGGTTTAACTATTACTTTTTATCTTTTTATGAGAACCGAAACAAAATAAAAAATAAATTAAATCGAGACTAAAGTTAATCTACATTAGAAATGAACACCAAAGCTACGAAAACTATATGCTTAAGTTTTAAAACATCCTTGTTTGAAGTACAAAATGCAAGTGAACTTCTGTCTTACGGTGATTAATGAGAGGAAGGTTTAGCATTTTTTTTACCTACAATTTAGAACCTTATAGTACCAATCTCGTATAGTACAATTATTCAAAAATTTTTGCTTCAAATTCAAATGTCTCATTGCTGTATGTAGTCGAAGTTTAAATGTATCATACTATACAGGATATGTCCCAAAAAAAATTAAATTAAACAAAGAGAATAGACCATTATTTTTATTTATGATGTAGCATGATGTAATACTGATAAATTGATGTTTACTACTACATCATTATACGTATACATTTTCAAGCATCTTCTTTTATACATTCCTAAAAGCACAGTATTGTTTTTTTTTTATGTAATCCCTGAAGTGAAGCTTATTTTATACACACAAAGTATAAAATTTTTATATGAAACATATGTTGTTATGAATCGACGCCAGAAGACAGATAAAACTGTAATTTTCCAATTTTTTTATTTTCCATAATTGTACAGTTCATATTGCGTTATTGTTTCTACTTTATAATTACGCGGAAAAAAATTTATAATTGTACAATCCATAAAAAAATTCTTATTGGAAAAAAGCAGCAATGATCAAAATGCAATTGCGTATATATATGCGATTTATATGCACGAATATTGAAATATCTATCGCGAATACAGAAATATGGTCACAAATATGTCGACCGCGAATAATAAATTCACAAATAAGTCGACTGTATATAAATTATGATTTATAAATGTTTTTGGTATACATATATGAATAAATAACCAGGTCAAAATATTAATCTGCTGTCAAAAGTATGTAGGATATTTTGATAGAATTTGTATCGATTGTAGCATTGCATCTGCAAAGTTAGAAGAAAGGAAGATTAATATTAAACCTACTTTTTATTTACACGTGCTATAATTCCGGACGTGATAAAAAAAGCTTTTCGCGAACGCTTCGTTTAACTTTTCACGAGCATGTTAAACCGGAAGCTCGCGCTTATTTATGGTATAGGTCCTATTAATATATGTACACACGCAACAGAAGTTGCGCTCACGCGAAGTGCACTGCAGAAATGGCAATAGTTCATCTTTTGTATTTTGGAGAATTCGCTGCTACTTGCATTGAATTTTTTTACATTTAATTCTTAATTCCTAATTAGTATATCTGTGTTTTATAAAGAAATTCCATATAATTTATGTAATTCAAACCATTTATTTATAATTGTACTTTATTTTACATTATACAAAACAACATTTAAATTTATTTGAAAATTACATTGATTTTATATAAAATATTTTTTGATCTTACACCTAAAATAGTTTAAAAATCTTATTTAATTTGATATTTTAAAATTGAATTTCAAAATTTTAAGTTGAAATATTGCTGACAATACTCACTTTTTTATACAAACTCACGTCTTTTTATATTATTGTAATTCATTTTAACTACAAAAACCTTAACGTGGTTTGGTACGTTCATCGAATGACAGATTCAGTTTCAGTTTTTTCTTTTCTTTTCAAAAACGCTCGGCTGCTATCACTCATTCTTTTTCCTGTCAGTCTAATCACATTTTTCTGTTCGCTACATTTCCATTTTGTGTTTATCGCCTCGATTACATATATGTGCTTTGTTCTCGTGAAATAATTAGCGCGCTATAACCACGTGTATGATAGCTCGCGTGATCTACGTTGGTATATTATTGCACGCATTGTTTACGAACAACATAAACGCATTACTGGCGTGGTAATGTACTGTATGGCAGCGTACATACGTGAACATAATCCTATGAGGGACGACGGATAACGGTGTTAGTCATATACTATTCGAGCGAGAGAGAGAGAGAGAGAGGGGGGGGGGGGGGGGGGAGAGAGAGAGAGAGAGAGAGAGGTTTTATTAAGTGGTCAAACGAGTAGAAAGCCATAGAGTAGAATTCAGTTATTTCTGCGGTATCGTCAGACTCGAACGAAGAAGAGTGTTGGATGAGGACGAACAATGTTCGCGCAATTTACTTATAGGACTGTTTGTTTCCATCAGCGTAACATTCCTGAGCAACTTTTAAACCTGCACACATAACGATACTGAAAACAATTAATACGTCAATAATGTTTTATGGAGCCTTATTTTTTGATACAATGTAATAAATATGTTAGAGGAATTGCATTTTTATTTATTGATTTATAATAACTAAAGCTAACACAAATGGTTTTTTTATTAATGCTTGTGAAGAGTGAGTCAATGTCTATTTATTTCTTTCTGCGATACGTAGGTACCTATAATAGGTACAAAAGACATTCGATTTGCCGCGATTTCTTAGATTCTGGAGCAAAGGGTGTACATTTTCTAAAAGAGAAGCGTTACTGTTAAATAGCTTTTTTAAATAAATGGAGGCGCTTATATATTATACTTTCGCTTCACGCGTTATTGGGTTTTGCTTGGGAAAGTAGATAAACATGCGTAGGTATAATCGATATCATCGAACTTATAGCTCAGTTAATGTCGAAGTACCTTATTTGAATAACGACCAATTCTACTCCACATGTTAAACTTTGTTTAATGATCATGATTCATGCTCATATAGATTCATAAGACTGGCTTGTTCGGCACAAGTGGGCCGAAAATAACACCAGTCGCCGTCCTTATTCTTTTGCGCGTGAAAGGTTGAGAACCTTATTTACCGTCGAACTATTTACATATTTATTGAATCGAATAGTGATTTCGAGAAAATGCCATTATTCTTGATGCGTATCGCTGTGACACTATAATTGCTGTCGTATAATATTGTATATCACAATATTATTAAAGATCAATTGTCTCAAAGTATTTACTGTAAAAATTAGCATTAAATGATCTAAAAATATAATTTATGTATTCAAGTACACAAATGTTATATATCTTTGAATTATCTTGAATTCATACCCGGAAAGAGAGAGAACAGCTTAGCTGAAGTATCTAAAAAAACTAAATATAGATCTAAAAATATTTTTGTCGGACCATCAAAATAATTATGTAGAACGCTTAAAAGTTGATAACAATGTTGCAGTTTTCTAGCAACCTGTTTAAGCGTCCTACATAATTACTTTGCTGGTTTAAGTAAAATTATTTTCAGATCTCTATCTAGCTACATTTTTAGATGCTTCAGCAAAACCATCTTTTTTGTTTAATTATCGATTTTATAAACGAGTGTCTCTGTTTCTGTAACTTCAAATTTTATCGACTAATTGTAAGCTGTAAAACATCGGTCAATACTGTGTTAACACATATGTTCCGCTGATAACTTCTATTATCGTTTGATAATTCGATACGAAGAATATTTCGAACGAAATATTTCAATTATTTCGTTGGAAGATGTAGAGCATTCTCAATAAGTTAACGCATTTTTGGCAACGTTACATTTGGCATGTATCATGAGAATATAGTAGAAATATGATAGATGAACTTGAACTACTTCTGTCAAATTTCACTAATTCCAATATCACACTTGAATATCACAGGCATTAACACATTATAATCATTATTACTGTCATCCTTTTGCTCAGCTTTATGCAGGTTTATGCAACTTTATTTTTGCAGTTTGTAATTGATGTGAGATAAGCATCATCATGAATTGTATGTATACAGTTATATGTACAATTTATTGCTCTTAGAGAGAGAACAGAATTTTGTAGAAAATTTTTGATTTGTAGCCAAATGTTTCTAAGTTATTTGCAGAATTGTACGAATAAATATTCGATGACATTACTTGTAGTTGAACATTTCTAACAGAATCAGCTCTTCGTTGATATACGAAAAAAAAAGATTAGCTGCCACAAGTAAAAATTAGGTATGGCAGCTAAATTCAGTAGCATTATATGGACACCTAACGTCGTATCTGCGAGGTCTAATTTCCATTAGCTGTGAGGCTTAAATATTATCATTGTAACAGATAAGCATTTTGCTATTATGTCGATGTATTGATCATTGCAGCAAATGTTTTCTGTGTAACAGACAATTTGCAAGTACAGCTTCAGCAAACCATATTTAGCTGTGGTAGAGACAATTTTCTTTTACACGGACATATTCAATAACTGTGACAACTGACTTCATATTAGCTACAGCAGCAAATTCTTTGTATGTATTAGCAAATTCATAGCTATAGTAGCTAATGCAATTTCAGCTAATCAGAATTAGCTGTAAACCAAAAACATTTTTTTTCCGTGTAGAGAAGATAATTGTATTGTCTATATGTAGGGATAATTTGTAGTGATAGTAACTTAAGTACGATGTTACAAAACAAAAATAATAGAGAAATATTTTTATTTATAGCGTTTTTTCTTGAGATACACTGGGTGCAGCCTCGCATCGCACCAGTTGCGTGTAAGCGCTACACTCAGCTACACTGCACTAGAGTGGTGAACACCTAACCTTCATTATTGCGCTAAAACCCTATTTCCGCTTGACTTCCATTTTCAAATTTTAAATGTCACACTGGCTCTACATCGTCCCTTTGAGACGGTGTAGCAAAATCCCATTTCGTGCATAAAATTGCACTACACCGTAGCCACGGAAACACGGTACACCGAATGAGTTCGCTTACCACCAGCCATGGTACACTGTCTGAGTGTTGCACTAGTGGGTGATAGTGCAGCCAAGAGAAAATGCTATTAGTTTTTAAAAGGATTTGAAAACTATATGCAAAAGGACGGTTTTGCTATAGTATCTAAAAATTTAGATAGCTACAGATATGCAAATAATTTTGTTAGATCATCAAAATAATTATGTAAGACGCTCACACTGGTCATTAGAATGTCAAAACTAGTTCATCATGTTTGAGAATTCTTGCGTAATTATTTTAATAGTCCATCAAAATTATTTTCAGCTCTATGTCTAGCTCAATTTTTAGATGCTTAAGTAAAATCATTCTTTTTGTATAGCATATTTTCCCGCGTACGCTTGTAATATGCTGTGATATTATGTAACAGCAATACTCAATTTATGATACATTTTTCATAATACTTACTTCTGTAATAATATGTTATAGCACACATTTGTCAAATGACTGACGAGAATAGAATTGATATGGAAAAATGTAAATTATATAAGCGATACTTCAAATTGTCACTGTTTTATTAATATTTTATTACACAATAAGAAAAAATGATAAATACGATTATACCAACGAGTTACGACACATTGAAAGAATAAGATTTTTATTAGCAGTCGTCACGATGCGTTCGAAGCTGCAATTTAATCGTTTATCGAGATATAAGCTTTTACTGCAAGCACAGAACGCAATATAAACAGCTTGTAGGGCTTTACGTGCGCTCGACACAGAAAACGAGCGAGCGGCGGACAGCGTGGATGGGTGTCGGCGCCGCGCTTTTAAGGCTTTTTAGTCGTGCATCCGTCTCGTGTATCCATCGTTCTGTGAAAACTGTTTTTCCATTTGCATTTCATTGAATTTAAAATGAACAGCAAAAGTATTTGAAAGATATCTAAACTACTTTTAATCCTCATACGATAATAATGTTCCTCAATGTCATTGTATTTCTTATATATTATTGTGCAATATTATTATAATTTAATATTTTTCGTGTATTTATTAAAATTGTTGTTTTATTTTAATCATTGATGATCTGTTTTAATATATAACATCTAGAAAATATATTCAAGAATTTTTTGCGCATTAAATTTGAATATCAATATCGTAGTTTTATTAACAAAGAATCAGAATAAATAATCAATAATAGTATGGAGATCTCACATAATAGTTCATGTTATTGCAATTTATAATTATCTTACAATTATGAATAATAGAAGATTAATAATTTTTCATTATGTTTTTCCTTAATCTCTCGTATATAATAAATAAATTATTATTTCTATTTCTTCTAACAATAAGCTCGGAATACTAATTGAAAAAATAACAAAAATAACAAGCGTACACGTTACTTATGTACTCGTACACATCGAAATAATGTGCTGAGAGTGCATTCGCCTGCGGGAAACTTACGGACTCAAATAGAGTGGACTTTGACACGCTTTAAACACAGACGGTTGATGGTTGTTGCTCGTATTTCTTTCATTTTGTTTGAGAAAATATAAGTATATCTCTGGAGTAGTGAGATATCTCGTTGACTCTAATCTTGAAATCAATTTTAGATCCAACGCGTAATTAGATTTCAATAATTATAAGAAGCTTAATGCACTTTTCTGGTATCCTGTCCACTTAACCAATGTCGTTTTTAGGTTAGTTTAAATTATTATCCTCACCTTAATTAAATTGTTTGCTTGCGGCTATCTATAAAATATACATACACAATTGTCTATACATTTTGTTTGGATATCAAAGGAGCAATGGCAACTCAATCCCTTGAATTAAATAATATTTTGTTACTTTCAACTTCCATGTATGTCAAAATGTAAATCAATCCATTTCTGTAATTAGTTTCGAAATAAACAACATCCATATTAACGTATGCATTTAGCAGACAATGAAATAAATTTAAGTCAAATTTAATACATTTTCTCGAGTTAAATTGTTTAACGTCATTGTTTTAATTAACGACATATTCAAAGGAGTAGTGGCGACCTATAATAAGAAATGATTAAAAATAATTCCAATTATTTTTATATAATATATATTTTATATAAATACTCGTATATATATTTTATATATATTATATAAAAATATAATTTGACATGAATTTAACGGTACGTTTATATCTCGTTTTATTTTGTAAACTGCTCGTTTTCAGATATATTCCTATTTCGTTTATTGATCACGATTTTTGCGATCTATTATAATTAAACGCAATTAATGTCGATCAAGCAGCTGGATACGCACGGCAATTATTACTGCTTCCGAAATTGCTATAATTTCAGAACGGTACGTGTTCCATTCTCGGTTTCATTTCCCCTAAAGGAATTTCAGTAATTACATTTCAATCCACTACGGCTCCATCTTCGATCTCATACCAAATCACGAGTTGGTGATCGACAAAGTCGTCTTTCCATTAAAGGAAAAGAACAATCCGCCTTTACTTTTCATCTTTTAACCCGCACCGAATCGTAGATTGAACGACTTGTCTTAATACTTTTAATTAACTTTGATGTGTAATTAAAGTTTTCGAACATTTAACTTATTAATGCAAGGTTCAATTAGAAATAAAACAATTAGTTGAAGACTAAATGAAATAACAAAATTGAAATCGCAAGAAATAAGAATACGTCTGCGTAATATTCTTGAGGCTTTCACGGGTGTTACCTATGTGACAATCTTGTGTTTCGCGGGTTTTCTCCGTGTTTAGATCCATTCTTGGAATGCCAACGTTTCGTGAACCTTGCAGTTCACTTCATCAGGGCGAGGAGCAGCCTGATACTTTAGGGACAACCATATTTTTTATGGTTGTCCCAAAATATAATTATAAAATTATAGTCACTTGAACCATTTTTATGGTAATTTCAACTATTTTATGGTTATAACAACTATAATTATAGTCATTTTAGGTTGCCAATTATAACATTTATTGCTGGAACTATATATATAGTTACTGTTATTATTATTATAGCAGTAATAATCATAATTATAGTAATATATAATTATAGTTACAAATACCAAACATTTTTCTCTCTGTGTACCTTGATGTTCGTTATCGCAAGCAACTCGATGAAATCTAACTTTCTTTTATAAAAATCCTTGAAGTGTTCAACTCACTGAATTTGATGCAGAATGGAACGCAGGGTCGTGCACGACTAAGCTTTTCGATACTCAACAATTTTGAATTTAAGAATTTTTTAACCCTTTCACTGCCAGCGGGAAGTATACTTCTTTTTTATACGATTTTGCCTTGTAAATTTTACAATTTCGCAAAAGTAATTGTGAAGTTTGGTTTTTCAGATAGCTAAATAGTCACTTAATATATTCTGATATGTTTTTTAACCCAATTGTTTATATGCAATTATTTATAACAAATTAAAGTCGAAAAAAGGTGATTTTAACAAAAAATCGATTTCTTGGAAAGTATTGAGTATAGAGATTTGAAAATTTAACCAAATACTCTTCTAATGTTGCAGAAAAACATATTTTTTAAATATTTTTTTTTGCAGGTTAGATTTTTTTTATAAACAAATTCTGCAATAAAGCAATATTTATTATCAGATAGCCATATACATATATTGTAGCTGCTATTTTGAATTTTGATATTATCTTTATCATTTTATTTTATATCTCTAACAGAACCCAAAAAAATGAATCTACTGCAAAATATTCAAATTTTTACTAGTTTACTAGGTGATGACGGCCATATTTGATCCGCCATATTGAATTTGCAAAATCTGACTTCAGATTCGGAATCAGTGAATCAAAAAATGTAGATAAGCAAAGTTTCAAGAAAATCTGCTGAAAAAAGCTTAATTCGGCAGTGAAAGGGTTAAGAGTAAAATGTAAATGTTGCACTTTTAACAATAAATATATGATTGTTTGTACATTAATCTTATTTCATGTGATAGATTGAAAATTCGTAGATTGAATACGGAAATCTTTTCTATTAATTAATAATCACAATCGCAAATTTTATAAAAGTGATCGTGAAAAGGTGTGGAAGATGCTGCTAAGTATTAATGAGCATTTAACTCTTGTTGAGAAGCGAATAATAGAGATTCGAAGCGTCGCATCCCTCCGTAATCCTTTGCCAACCTCGGTGGGGGCGAGAGTATTCTGATAGGGTAAGCTGATAGCGGTGAGCATACCTTCATGGTTTCCGATGCTTTGTGGCACGAAATTCTGTCTGTTATTGAGCATGGTTTCGAACTTAGCGGTTCGGTCGTTCGAACTGTCTGCGTACAATTGGCTTTTATGCGCCCGAATCGTGAAGCACGAAACTTGTGTCAATTTAACAACAATTAAATGCGACTTTGTGCGATAACTCATGAATTCTATTGTTTTCGAACGAATTCATTGGCTGGACATTTTGTCAGAAAAAAAGGTGCATTAATATTTTGGTTATTATTTTAATACTTTATTACAAAATATATGTCGGCATTACATTAATGTAGATTAATCAATATGCAATCGTGTTTTTGATATTAAAATTGCTGCCTTTCAAATAATAAAGACTGCAATCAAATAATTACAATTGTTTCGAATAACACAAAAAAGTGTATAACATGGAAAGAACAATTTTGCTGAATATTTAAAAGTTTAGCTACATACAGACCTGAATTTTGTTGGACCATTAAAATAATTATGTAGGAAATTCAAGCATAATGAGAGATGCTATAAAAAAATTTTGATATTAGTAATCAGCTTGAACGTGCTACATAATTATTTTAATGGTCCAATATTATTTTCTATATCTAGCTAAATTTTTAGATACTTCAATAAAACCATTCTTTTGGTATATTTTTTAAAGGAAATTATATATTTTAATAATAAAATCTTGTTTCGAAATAAATTATCAGATAATTCTTCATAAAGCAATCTATAAAATACATGTAATAATAAAAAACAGCAAGCAAGAATAGGAATTAGTTGCCTCTAAATGATCACATGCTGTTTAATGACGTGTACTATGAGTCGGCATAAAATTGATTACGTTTGATTTGAATGTTTTTACGAGATATCGGAAAGTCAATGCGGTAGGGGAAATATCACAGGTTTCAAGTTGACAACCAGTGGCCAGGTAATCAGAGAACTGAAAACAAAGTGATATCTCCATAGCAACACCCCAGCATCCCTTGATGGCGAGGGACGCCACTGCGCCGCTGTCGCCACTGTCGTTACCGTGTTCAATGCAACATGCTGTAACTGATGTTGCAACCCTTATTCTATCTATGCCTTTTCACACCCCCTGTGACTTTTATGTCGCTTCCTGTGCTGCAAGTCGGTAAAGAAGGTGTACGTACAGGCGGATCTTTATTATTCCGTTACTGATGATTTATGGCATGATGCAATCCGCTACGTCACCGTGACAGCGAATCACAATATCGTAATGTGCGCCGCAGCCGAATACAAATCGTCTTTCACGTCGTCGTTAGGAATGACACGATGTGTATCTATGTGAGAGCATCCATGCTCTCAGTGCGAATATTCATTGCGACACAATGAAACTAATGTGACTGTGGTAGTTCTTTAGCTGTGTGTTGGACGTACGTATGATAAATTGCATTATTAATAATCGAAATTGTACATTTTCATGTTAAATGTAATGGAGGATTCGTATTACTCGTTCGCAATTGATACAAGAATAGGATGGAATTTTAACATTAATGTATTATAATTATCAGTGGTGTTAAGCATTAATAGATAGAAATTAGTAAATGTAATTTATTCATACGATAGATATGAGAAGTACGAGCGAATGTTTCATATTCATTGACAAGGAAAGTTCGACAAGTGTAAAATAAAAAAAATCTGAAACTTTGTATAAGTTTAGAATACAGGGACCTAATCACGAACAAAATTTTTTGAGCTACTATAATTCGATTTTAGAGGTGCAGCTCTCTTGAATAAAATTAGTTTTTACGTTTTTGAGCGAATATCTCGGAGAAATATGGAAGAATGTTTCCGACAAAAGTTTCATGATGAAAGCATTTTATTATATAACAGCGTGATTAGATTTTTGAAAAATGTTAAATATTTTGAAAAATCTAACATTTTTTAAAATCTGATCACTCCGTTATAAAGTGCTTTCGAAATTATAAATAATTAATAAAAGAATTAATACAGAAAATAGATGACGTTTCCTTTCAAGTCATAATAATAATTGAAGACAGGATTTAGTCCATTTTTATAAAAGGTTACATAATTAACATATTGTTGATATAATATTTTACTTGCTCTGATCGATCTTTATTATTTAATGCTTTGCGTATAACGAGCTAGACTTCTATGTGTAATGGTACGTATTAAAAATTGTATCGCGCTAGTAGTGTAATCGCGCTAGATGTAATCCAACTTATTGTATGTATTCACTTATTTATTTATTACGATAAAATAGAGTTTACTTCACATGTTTATTATCTAGGATTTTAGGAATACTGTAACGATTTTACGAGTAAGATGGGAACTATAAATAGGATGTTGGAACCTCGGTTCAAAAGATTTCTATCGCCCCGTTTAGCCTCTCTGCTCATTGCCAGTCGGTTGCGGGATTGTTCAGCACGGTTCAAGACCCGTTGACAATGATGCGAGTCTATTGTTACATCAGATGCGCCTGTTGCATCGAAGCAATAGTGACAATATCCAGTTCTAGCTTCTGGTCGAGTGACGATGCGTCGCTGCGGCATTTGAGTCCATTTGTTCGGTTAATGCCGCAACTCGATTAGGCGACGTATTACGCTCACTCTTCCCCTCGGACTGCTTTAATGGTAATAATTAATTCCTTCCTCCGCGAGAGCGATTCGCTAACGTGTCAAATTCTGTATCGAGTTTCATTCGCCCCGACTATTAGCGCCTACCGATCGGGTAAACCTATATACCTTATCGGCTTTGTTTTGTTATAGTGAAAGGTAACGATTACTATGGCTGAATACTCATATTTTCTAGATATAGTTGATTTTGTGCCATTAACTTGTGCTCAATCCGTGAAATACAATGTTCGATAGGCGTGATGTGCTGTGTGAATTACACGGTTATTGAACAGATATAAATGCAATTTAAAATAGCAATATTAATATCTGTAAATAATAAACTAGGTTATAAATTTACGTGATTCTTGATTGTTAGAAGGATTTGTACATTTTTTAACGGGGATTTATATGAAATTATTTTTTTATAATTGATAATAATCGATTTTTAATGCACGGAAAAACTGTATTTTGCTAAAGTATCTAAAAATTTGATCTAGATCTGTATGTAAAATTTAACTGGATCTAGTATGTAGATTTGAACAAATTTTGTTGGATTATTAAAATTATGTAGTTGCAGTTAGGCTAAAGCAACCAAAAATTGGCTGCTGCAGCCAATTAAAAATACTATGCCATATTTTACCATCTAATTTGCTGCAGCAGCCAATCTTTTTTTCAGTGAACGCTTGACAATGCAAAAAAATTTTAACAATTTAACAACCAATTTGAACACCTATATAATTATTTTGATAGTTCAAACAAAATTATTTTTATATCTGTCTAAATTTTCAAATATTTTAAAACCATCTTTTCCGTAAGAATTTGTAATAGCAAATATATATCAATTAATCTTTTTTATCTTGATTCTATTCCATTTAAATTATTACATGTTATTTCAATGTAATGTTCTCAGCAATGAATATTTCTGCATAATTATTTTAATGGTCTAAACAAAATTATTTTTATGTATCTTGCTTAATTTTCAAATATTTCAACAAAATCATACTTTTCGTATAGATCTTTCTTTTTGTATCTTTCCTCACTCTTTCTAACGTTGATTACGTCTACGCAGTTGGAAAAAATGTGTTGAATTTAACATAAATCGGATGTCCCAAACGGTCTACTCAAATTTTTGAGTTAATTTTACACAAGATGAATATGTTAGAAGATAACACAAATATTGTGTAAGAGAAATACAAAGAAAGATAACATCGACACAGTTTGTAAACATACCGTGGGAACATATTTTTTTTTCAGAAAATTAACATTTATGATATGTTAAATTAACATATATTTTATTCATTTGTCTTAGAATTTATGTTTTAAAACACATTATTTATGTTACTTGTTCACTTACTCATAAATTGTGTCATTTTGACACTAAGAAACATTCAACACAAACTGTCAACACACAAACGTGAGTGAACCGCTTCTAACATAAATGCACAAATTTTTTTACTGTGTAATATACACGATCTGTTGTACGGCTTTTGTGATAACGATGACTAACGATTATGGTTTGCCGAAATCCAGGCTGGATATCCGTTCACTTTCGTTAAACCCCTTTTACACGCTCTCTACCATCGAACCTCGATTAAATAACCGCAAGCATCCGTGCACATACTGGCGCGCGGCGTCTCATTTGCACATTAATCGCTCTAACTCGCAATTACAAAATACATTGCAACATGATAAACGTTCGCAGATAATAGCTCGTCGATAGTTCATTATTGATTAGCACGTTTCGGATTGATCGAACACATTTGTCGTAAGGGGATTAATTAGATGAAATTGTAACTATATCGTATAACAGGAAATTAGTAACTTAAATGAAAAAATTACTCTTGAAGAACTTATATATCAGGTTACCCATTCATTGTTGTAAGTTATTAAAAACTTTGTTTCCGGGTGATTTTAATTTCCAATTTTTGCAGAATATATAATGAAATGTATCTTAATCTGAATTTTTTAAGATCCTATTAGCACGATGAGGCAAGTTTATGGTAAAGTAGATTCTTTATTGCCGTGAAAAATTCATTTTTCTGATTTCATTATACTATTCATTTTGCGATATTTTCAAGCATTGCCACCACACACGGAATAAATGATTTTACTAAAGTATCTAAAAATTTAATTAGATACACACAGATCTCTGAAAAGAATTTTATTGGATCATCAAAATAATTATGTAAGGACGCTCAAACAATTGATCTTTAGAATGTAAAAACTTTTGTTGCTGACTATTATCTTATTAAACTATTGTCATGTTAGAATTTTTTACACAATTATTTTGATGGTCCAACATAATTATTTTCTCATCTGTATTTAGCTAAACTTTTAGATACACACTTTTAGATATTTTAGCGAAACCGTTTTTTCCGCGTCACACTATATATTTACACTGATCAGAAGCTCTTGTCACAGACTTTTTAAAATTCTTTCTTCGTATATAATAAGAGGAAGATAAAGATCTAAGATGCAATAGTTTGAACAATGACGAATACGGTCTATTGCGTTAATATTGCCATTGTCTGCAGACGATGGATGTGGTGCAAAAGCCCTTGACGATCTTCGACGTGTGTGAATAGGTCTCCCAGAACAGCGGAAGTGCTTTGTGGCGTCAATTATTCCACTTTAGCATCAGGGCCATGCGTACACTCTTCCTTCCTTTTGTGAGAAAAAAAGAAAATTCTGCAAGAGACAAAGCAGATCTTAACGTACATGTTTTGCTTCGAGAACAAAACTCTGTCTCTCTGATTATTTAGGAATACTTATTGCATTGTTGTTATAATTGTATTTGAAATAACATATAATAGATTAATTTATTCTTGTAAAGTAATATATAGGAAATTGAGGATCAAAAATAAGCATGTTAATATAAATGTGATTTATTCACTCACATAAAAGTGAAGAGAAATGGTGTGGTACGTTTTGATTATATTAAGTCTTCATTATTCAATAATAAAGAGATAATACGTCGCGAAAGAAAAATATAATTTATTGGTCATTCAAACGAACAGGACAGATAGAGAATGAAAGTAAACCTTATATTATGCTTAATAATTCAAATAGAATTCCAAGATAAAACAAATTAGTTGATATACTTGCGTTTGTAAATAAGAAGCTTGTTTTACTGTTGCGAAAAATTCCAGAGAGCTGATAAGTAAATTTTATTCTCATATCTCTCACGTATCTCTCTCGTATAAATCTATTGTGAATGTCGCAATTATTATCTAATGTTCTTGAATACTAGTCAATTGTCAACTGATTTTTTTTATATATAATACATACAACGTTTTTATACTCCTCAAGATTATCATGTGTACCAAAGGTCATTTTATTTTTTATGCTTTGCCGTAACTATATATACTTGATTATTATGGGAAGATTAACAGTCCGGCGGCTAATTAGCGATCGTCTTTTAAGCAACTTTGATGTACGTCGCTCGTCGCGATCTGAAGCCGCTCTGTTCAAGAAGTGTATCTTCCAAGACGTTGTGGCAGTCACTAGAGTGTCCCCGAGGGGTGCTTAATGCCGCTGTAATCGGCTGCTTCTACCTTACGCCTGCAAAACTGCCCTACCGCACGTTATCGACCATTATTCCCCGTGGGGTTCCTTGGAATCATCGCTTGACAGCATTCAGCCGCACACGACGCACTTTCTTTCCGCCACATTTCACCCTCGCCACCGTTGCCGCTTCCCGAGATATATACATTATGCACCATAGGGTGGGCGTCGACACGAGCATGGCGACATGGGTTGTTTATGACTGTGCGTATGGGAGATTTTCTTTCCTTTAGTGTGATATTTTAGATCGTTTCTTTCCTGAAGTGGATTTTTCAAGCTATTTCTAAGCTAACTTTGTCACATCAGTAGCACAAATATTTAAGCACGAATAACGTGTTATATATTCAAATCTTTAAATGTTATTCAAATCATTAAAAATAATTTTTCAAAGTCATTTTAAATTTCTTTTCTGATAAATAACTAAATTAATTATTGCAAGCAATTTTCTTCAGAATTATCGTAATATTTTATTAGTAGTTATTAAATGTAACGTAAATATATTGATTTTTGGCTGTATAAACATTTTAAGAATAAACGCAAATTACAACTAGAATTTTCTTCGATCAAAGGGTATTTCTAAAACAGTTTAATCAAATTAAATAAATGAGCAAGAATTTTCTTACGATATCTGCGATTTTCGTATTTGGTTCATCTAATGGCTTGTGTACACTGAAAAAAAAAATTGACTGCTGCAGCAAATTAGATGGTAAAATATGGCATAGTATTTTTAATTGGCTGCAGCAGCCAATTTTTGGTTGCGTTAGCTTATCCGCAACGTCAGTATAGGATTTCGATTGGCTGCTGCAATAAAAAATTGGCTGCTGCAATCAATTAAAAACTCTGTGCCCCATATTTTACTATCTAATTTGCTGCAGCAACCAATCTTTTCTTTCAGTGTAGTTCTTACGTTTGTAACGATTGTGTTCTTGCGTAGAAAAGTATTTCTTGACTCAAGAGAATAGTGACTTATTATGTACGAAGGGCGTTACAAATAAGAAGGTAGTAGATGGTCGATAAGTGCAGGTTGAAAGGGCACATTCAGAGAACGGTCTTTTAAAAGAACTCTTTCTTCTTTTAAAACCTTAACAGCACGATAAAGATAAGAGTTAAGAACAAGACGGACATATCGTTCCCAAATCTCGGGTCTAGAGTTACGTTTCGTTCAGCTAATTTCGTTATTTGTAAAATTAAATATATTTAATTGTAAGTGGAAATTAGACTGATAAAAATAAATCAAATAAGAGAAAGAATTCTATTTTCAGTTAAGGCGGATCTTGGTGCTTAATAATACCTATTCATAATTTTCCAAGTTTAAACTCTGGTCGAAGTGAAATTTTTCACAATCAATTCTTTGCAGTGTTTTAAGGTGCTTATTAGTATCATTATTAAATTGACGATCAATATAATTTGTAATGTTATTTCTAGTTTCAGTTTAGGATTGCGTTTCACGTCTGACAAATCGAATCGGCGCGCTTCAATTTATAAAACTGAAAAATGTATTTCCAAATTTGTATATGAATATTATTAAACAGCAAGATCCTCTTTATCCGAAAATAGGATTCTTTCTCTTATTAAATTATTTGTCTTTATTTTCAAGATAATTTTTTCAGTAGTAAGTGATTACTCAACACGTTGAAGATAAATTTATTTTATTTGTACGAATAAAAATAATTGGAAAAATTCTAAAAATTCTAAAAATTTTAATCCTCGATTTACATAAAGTTTCATCATTCTGTTAAATACTGATTTATTTTTCTTATAGATTTTACTACGTTGTACGTATTGAACGTCAATATATTTATCTGTTATGTCATGTTTACTTTTTCGTCAGTATTTAATTATATTTATTGCAATATTGATTTCGTTAACCATGTCTGGCACGAATAATCAGTTTAGATAAATGTTAACATCAATAAATCTTGTTTTCATTTTCTACCAACCGCATTTGTTGTTGCATTTCCTGTTTCGGGGTAATTGAATTTCAGAATATCACGATGGAATATCTGCTAAATTATGTAGGGGAGATTGTCGAATATTGATTTTTATGGTATGAGTTGTATTATTGTTTATGTCAATGAAAAAGTTAACTAGAAAATTGAGAAGAGCAAATTAAAACTTAGAGAAGAAAGATATTTAGTACATGGAAAGAATAAGGTTTTGCTGAAGTATCTAAAAATTTAGCTAGACATAGATATGCAAATAACTTTGTTTAAATTATCAAAATAATTTTGTAAAATATTTGAACTGGTTGCTAGAATGTTAAAACATTTGGCAGCTTTGTCATTAACGTTGAAGCGTTATACATAATTACTTTAATCCAACAAAATTATTTTCTGATCTGTACCTAACTAAATTTTTAGATACTTGAGAGAAACCGTGTACAAAAAGTTTATTTTATAATTGTCCTTGTTCATAGTCGTGAGATATATAATAAATTTTAATAAAACAAATTGTGAGTCGTTGAACATATCATGTAATGGATCGATGGTCGTTCACTCGGTTCCACCCTTTCGGATGCCGATAAGAGGGTTGTTGGGGAACCTCGCATTCCTGGTCGGTATAAACGCGGATAACATAGGAAACTTCATACGTTTTACTGGAAAAGCGGAAAATTGGGATAACGTATCTTGGGTTGATAATGCATTATACAAACGTGGGTAACATTAGTTTGTATCATACGCAAGTAATTCGCAAATTTATATGTCCATTTTTGCCAACGTAAATTAACTTCAATCTCTATATTTAATGTACTTTTTACTCTTTTTCTAATTCTTGTAACTAGAAAAGGATGAGAAATAAATTAAATTGAGATTAAAATTAATTTACATAGGTAAAAACGAATATAATTAACAGTTTTTTAACAGTTGCAATATTTTTTATACGACTTTGACTATAAGTATTTTTTTGAAAAAGAAAAAATAACAAAGTATTAAAATAAAAATATTATCTTTCTTTATAAACTATATTTAATTTATTTTTTGTTAAATGTAGACGGTTACATTTGTGAGGGCTTTATACTTATAGACAAGGCTGTATTATAAATTTTAATATCATAACTTTATACAAATAATGTTAAATAATTTTATTTGCTTCGTACTTTTGCCTTATGATCTCGCAAATCTTTATCTTATCAAGAATTTGACTTATTTTACGTATGTAGGCACATGAAAAAGCGTTGTAACGTAAATTATATAAGGTCATTCTTTTTCTTCTTGCAGCGAAAAAGCAAAATGGTGCTGCTCTACGAACGAACAGTTTGGGTTCGGGTGCGAGAACGCCGCCCTTGGAAAGAAAGAGTAAATTTTCTGCTCTCGGTAGACTCTTCAAACCTTGGAAATGGAAGCGGAAAAAGAAATCGGATAAATTCGAGGCCGCTTCTCTGTGTAAGTAAATAATGCGATGTAAAAATAGTTCAATTTAAACGCGACATGTATTTCTATTTGTAATAATAGAAAAAACTTAATGGATTTTATGCTATATGTCATTTTTGTGATTGACGTTTCTTTGTCACGAAAAATCTTTGCATTTTAAAATGATGAATGTTATTAAATTTAATATACGTTCAAATAAAATGTCTGCATTTTGCACGAAAAAATGATATTTAATTTCTACTTTTTAAATTATTATGCCCGAAGTCGTTTTAAACATTTGCCATGTGCAACATTGTAATGCGAAAGTATTTAAATAGCGCTGCAGATAACAGAGCAAACAGCGTAATGACGTTCGTGTACGTTTTCTTTGTCTTTGTTAATAGCGCTCGAGAGAAAAATCTCAGTACGTGCCAGCAGAGATGAATTGGTGCAGAAAGGGATATTGCTGCCCGTGATACGGTCAACATCGTTTCCGGAAAATGGTGAGTATGCATCTTTTTATTCTTTTAACTTTTTTTTCTACTTGTATTCTATTTTACTGTGTTAGTACTGGTTTACGCTATTTTTTTCCTTTTTACTCAGCACCAATCTTGTTCTTCGATACCACGATTTTTTATTAATAATTATTTCGTTGTTTGTTTGGTCGTTTTGCATTTTATGTAGCAACTTTATCTTTCAAATCAACTATAAGTTCAATTATTGTCAGTTTTTAATTATTGTCTTTCTCGGTGCTCCTCGTTATATATGTTGAAATTTGCACGCCAGACGGATATTTCCGAGTCCGTTTACCTGTCACGCCGAAAATTGTGTCCATCCCTTCGGCAGATTGCACAGGAAATGAGAAACAGAGGTTGCTAGGGTGTCGACAACTTGCCACCCAATGACGAAGGTCGTAATTGCGTTTTACAGTTCATGTGGCAGACGTGAACTCAATTTCCGGAGAAACTAGGTATGGCCAAGTACCTCACGCCAAAATGACGCATTAGCCAAGCTGATTTATGTTCAATGTTTCTTGAAGTATCTTTTATCATTTGCTATATTTGCAAAACAGATATCTTCTGATATTATCGCGATGTGATACCACTGTGATCCTTCTTACCGACGAACTGTATGAAGCTTTCAGAATGGTTTCACGTTTTGTTCGAACGTGGAGTTAGTTGATCTTTCCGTTCATTCGATATTAATAAACAATTCTTTTTTTTTAACTTACGACACAATTAACATAAAGTTCCGAGAAATGTTCTCAATCGATATTGATACAAAATTAGCAAATCATAATAGAAAAAAATGTTCAGTATTTGTGACTATATATATATAATTTTGATAAAATAGAAAATACATAGTTAGAACCGAAAACGACTATAAATTATAATAATCATTTTCAGTGTCAACTGTATATATTTTTTAGTACTTATAAATATGTATACATAATTACAACATTGTTCAACAACCAAATTTTCTTCTTCGTATTCCGAAGATTTTTTTACGTTGAACACGATGCCATTGGTAGAATTTGTGTAACACGTTAGAATTTTGGATAAGTTGATATGAAATGAGCAAAAAATAACGTTTTTTGTTATTTTTAATATTTTTTTTTTACAGCAAAATGGAAACTTGTTTTTAAATAAACTCTACAGCATATTCTAAAAGTATAAAAGCTTTCAAATGAATTTTAGTTAATGATAATACAACTTATTTTCATCAAAGTATGGTTGTTTAAATTTTAGACTTTATATAATTATGCAGTTAAACAAAAAAATTACTTTTTGAAATGCCACAGTATATATAGGCACCCCGAAAATTTTTTCGCACTGAACACAATACTGTCGTCAGAATTTGTGTAGCACGTCAGGATTTTTAGTAAATAGTAATAAATTGGTATGATTTTTGGTACATTTCACTCCAAGTCTCTTTAATGCGCACATCAATAAAGTTATTATTATTAATTTACTGAAAATTTTGATGTGCTGCCCAAATTCTGACGAATCATGTTTAACATGAAAAAATCTTTGAGAGATATAGCACTTTAGACAAAAAAAGACTTTCTCAAACAGTGTGATTATTTATTGTTACTAACATTATACCATTAGTAATAACTATAAAAATGAAACTTCTAATCATAATTATTTTACCATGCTATTATAGTCACGAATACCAAACACTTTTATCTCAATATAGCTTATTATCTTCGCTAAAAAACATAAACTTCGTGTTTATCAAGAAATCTATAACCGAGAGAATATACTTACGATTTCCAAGACATACGACAATATGGAGGATAAAAACGTTGAAGCTAATTAACGGTGAGATAGTAGATTTCAAAACACCTATTTAGTTTCTCTTGCCGCAAGGACTTTTCAAGTGTAATTAATAATTATCTTTTCTCAATTAAAGTAACAATAGTTAGCCTGTATCCTTCGTCAAAAAAATTCTAAGACTCTCATGGTTTCCGAAACTATTTCGTGAGTTCCGTCATCAGTCATATTCAAACAGTCGGAACTTTTCGAGACAAGTTTTGAGAGAGCGTGGCTCTTCTACATCCCACCTTTTGTAATTAAAGTATTCCGCTCACAGATTATCGCAGGAAGTTGTGGAACTTGACTGGGGGTAGTCGACGACAATGACATAGGGCTATTTATTATACGTCATCCCGTCAGTTACTACGTGAGAGAGAGAGAGAGAGATATGTTTATTTAAATTAATCGCAAAATCGATGGAGATCAAAGAAATGCGAGGTGACGTGAATAGCAGAAAATACGGAGAAATATCGCGTAGGAGTGAACACATTGAAAGAAAAATATCGATAGCAATATCCGATATCATGTAATATATAATATTAGATAGGTTAAAAAAAGCTTAATGTCATTATCCAGTTCATGTCTAAATCGAATATCAATGTTTTAAAAAGCTGCTACCGAAAAGATCTCTTTTTGCAACCATTTGTATGCAGTATAAAAAAAATATTTGCTAGGATATATTTTTGCGTTACGAAACTCGTAGAAAATATACATTTTTTAAATTCATAGTACTATTTCTTTGTTTTTATTATATATACGTGTATTATATTTTTTTGTGATATTTTTAAATATTTTTGTGATATTTTTAAATATTTTTAAAACAATTTTATTTTAATGTAAATAATTTTTAAGATTTTCAAATATCTGCTATATTTAAATAAAATATTTTTTAATAGATATTAATTTGGGAACAGTTGCCGAATGCGTACCATTTAATCTATTTTTTATTATATTTTCCATTTGGCATTGTTTTGTATGCAAATGAACATTAGAAATTGTAGTTTGAGGTTTTGGACGCTTATTATTACATGTTTAACTTTCTACCAATAACAAATTAATTTGTTATAAGTCTTTTTGTAACATGCTGCAAAAGATCCGATTTAGGCGACCTAGGTTGCCTAAATCGTACCTATAGGTATTTTTTATCGTATTTCCTTTGAAAGTATTGAATTTATGAATGAAAACAATTAAAAATATAAGATCAATAAAAGAAATCATTAACTAATAC
>NW_017257400.1:748115-802359 GCF_001594055.1 Mycetomoellerius zeteki | reverse complement strand
ATATATTTTATATTATTGTTACTAAATATTGCCTATATTAACTAATAATATAAAATATTGATAAGGTACGATTTAGGCGACCAGTACGCATTCGACATTGTCCCGTATATATCTTTAATGTATTAATATTTTTTTAATATACGAGCATTAAATACTATATACACATTATTCTTTGTTAAAATTTAGATGAAGCGCTAATTTTAAGGTTTCAACGATAGATTACCGCATTTATTACTACACATTTCCAAAATTTACTTACACGTCGCATTCGTTTTCGCACCAAATTAATGTGACGCCACTAACGCCCGTTGCGTTGCCGACTGCACGGAGCCATTGTTACATTCTGTTCTGAGTTCTAATATGACTGAGAGAAATTCCAACTATGTACTGAAAAAACTCGACCTTTGAAATTTCATCCGAGTCGATGTCCGGATCTTTCCTACATAAAATTAAACTTAATCCGTCGGTATAAATTCGATCCATTTGTTCTTTATGATGGCTACTATCATCTCTCTTTTTTATAGTCTACTTTATAATTTTAATTAATGTTCAGTTGTACAAAGTTTTTTTCGAAGTAACATTCGTTATATGTGTTGCATTGTATTTGAATTCACAAAAATATACTTTCAGCAAAATTCTTTCCGTGCAGTGAATACTGATACACCAAACTTACGGAATTTTTAAAAGCTTATATCCGCTTTTAGCATTGCAGATTGGATTTCCTAATGGTCATTGAAATGACCTTGCTCACTTGTACGTAAAATTTACATATCGATAATGTTCTAGGGTTAAACTTTAATCTAATGTGGACATAACATCTTCGTTTTTTTAATCACGTGCATGCATTACCATGCAAATGTCTCATAACTACCTTGGAAATTGGCTCATCGCGGATGTTTCCGAATTAATCCTGATGGTATTCCTAAAAACGACGTGCACTTTAAGAATTTATCGCCGCGAGATCCAGGCGAATTAATATTCAAGACCGGATCGCGCTTCTGATTGCAGAAACGATAAGCGAGTCGGCGACGGAAAAACCACCATCACCACAGCAAGCGCCTCAGCAGCAGCAGCAACAACCGTCGCAGCAACAACCACCTGGTGGAACCGTGACTAGTGGTACCGGGGGTGGTGACGGCACCCCGGCGGCAACACCCACGTCCGCCGGTAACGTGCAGCAATCCCAACAAGCGGTACCCTCGGCCACACCGACCCTGACGACTGCCAACCCCCATTCTACTACAGGAGCCCCTAGCAGCAATCAACCATCGCCCCATCCCTCGCCTCTCTACCCCGTACTACCGCAGCAGGCCGGCCAGCCCAACGGCAGCACGCAAGGTAAGTCAGGGTTGCAAGTTTCCATCTTATGTTTAGTCGCCTTTTGTGTTGTATGACTGAACACGAGTTTGTATATGATTCTGTACCGGCGATTGTTATGGCAGGATGCGAATTTACGCACGGCTGCTTAAAAAATTTGAACAAGAATGATAAGAAGCTGACCAACTACTTTCTATCGAATTTTGAATCTCGTAATTTTTATAGTGAGAACCAGAATTGTATTTGCTTTCCGCAAGAGATATAAATCGATAAATAACAAGAATATCATTCGAGTATAAGCCTTTGTTTTTCTCTCTTCCCGATGGACAGGAATACATAATTTGCTTAGTAAAAATGAAGAGTGCTAAGAATAAGACATCTGGGGATATATACAAGGAGACTATATACGAGATGACGTAAACGGTATTCGATTGTGTGCTAGAAGGTAGATTCTATCGCGCGGTAGACAAGCCAATTTGAGTAGATACACGTGGGAATTGCTGTGTATCGATATTGCATTCGTACGCAGGAGAGCAAATAAATCATTCTATTTCCGTTTCATCTCGTTTTTGTTATGTAACAGGGACGAGATATTTTGATCCCCGTGATTTACATACAAATCGTAATGGTACCTACTTGTAAAACGTAATCTAATGTCTATACTTATATCGGCAGATGTCAATCTCAACTTGCATCAATTATCCTATGAACAATTAATGATATATAGAATATTTATTAGATAAATTCTGTTTTATATAGCTTTTTCTTTTTGGAAACAGTTTTTTTCGGATATTTTATTTTATTTTGGACTTAACTTTTAACACAATTTCCTTGCGTTATCGATTACTTATTTTGTAATGTGCATTTTTCTAATATAAATTTTTTTTATTGCTTTTAAAATTCTTAATTAATTATAGATAATATATTATAGATGGCGGGAAAGAAATATTACCCTCCTTTGAAAAAGCTTTATAGATTGTTGCATAATGAATACTTATCGCACTGAGCGCCTAAAATGCGCTCACACAATGATGTATGCATAAGCGACCTCATTACAGAACGTCATGTGCTGAGGTAACACTAATGAACTATCAAGTATAATCGTGGTGCATCGTATGCCGAATAAATTTCTTTCTTTAGTCTTTTGATGATATCTTGCCTTCTAGGCATTGACTAGGATAAATTCAAAATATTAATATCGAGAGAATGATAACATGCTTAAGAATTTTTTGTATATTTTTTACATTATAAAATAAAATAAAAATTACATCTTAAAAGAGAAGCATTTAAAGCAAAACTGTATTCATAAATTACGATTTATTTTATTTTTAAAATTAAACAACATATATGTCTCTTCAAAAAAATATCACACGATGGATGTATTAACGATTTTTTACTGTTTAACTGTTTTTTAGAATTTAGTTATTTTTATAAATGTTGGTAATTATTATTAAATATTTTATACAATATGAAGTACAGATCGTACTCTGCATTTTACACATTTTCATGAATTTGCACATATCGATGTTTTTAAATAAATTGGGTGACACCCTGTGGTGAAATAAATAATTATATACAAACGCGCCAAAATAGACAAAATCAATTCCAATTTGTAACACGATGTCTCTTAATCTGTTATTGACTTTTGGCTTGCAATAGCAAGCATACAAAACTACTCTCATTGCTTTGAATCTTCTTAAAAATTGATATTGACATTTCGAATAAATTTAACATCTAATATTACTCATCGAATATTGAGACTTTTTCTTAAATTAGCGATATTTGTGTTTGAAATTTTGAATTATATTACAGTTCTATACGCGTATTATACGTTAATAAAAATATATATAATAGAAAAATTATTAAACAATACTTACTATGATTATTTTCACTTATAATAACTTCTATATATGTAATTGAGAATAACATTTATTAGACAAATGTTACGTATACATTCTTTTTGTGCATGTATTCCATATTTTAATGTAAAAAACAAGTAAGTATATAAACAAGAAGATGAAAAATCAATTGTCGCAAGCAATTCAGTTCCTTATAACGTCATGTATAAGCAGCTGATGTATTGCTTAAACAAGGTTATCAGATTTCTTCGTTGGCCTAAACTGAAACCGTAAAAGGTACGTTATTATCTGCATTAGTAATACGATGTTACAAAGTTTCTTCATCTATTTCTAATCGTAGACCTGGTAGAAGACTAAACTTTCAAACGTCTGTTAGGATCTGACACTGCCAATTCAGCAAAATTGGGAAGATGGGGAGAAATGTAATGCTTTTCTATTGCTAATTTATTGCTTTATTTGCATTGTTTAAGTTTAAGATTTGACAAAAATAGTGACTATGCCAACTTAAGTTTATTTAGATAGCGTAGCTGGAAAAAATTGAAATCTCTAAAAACAAAATATACTTCTTTTGTATTATTTTATTGCTAATTAATAGTTGCTCTATTGTCAAATTGATTGCACTATTTTTTATTCAGGAAAATTATCTCTTAACTATCATGAACTAGCACAACACGTAAATAGTAGTAAAATACCAATTTTTTATTATAATTTAAAAACATTTTATTTTCAAACTTATTATTTAATATACGACGAATATTTAATATATATTGAGAAATAAATTTTAAATTTAATTTAAAGCATATAATGATATAATTACGGGAATAAATTATACAAAAAAAAAACAAATTAATTGTTATGCAGATTTTAAGAGTGCTTTTTGATTTAATGTCATCTGCTAAAAAAACATCCGCTAGTAGTAAAGCGATTAGAAAGTATAATGCTAATTACATTGCAACATATTACAATTGTTATTAAATCTCCAGATCAAATGTAGACTTTGCTATAGATTGTTTGACATGTTTGAACGACGTAAAATGGTGATGCATTTAGCTGAACGTGGCATAAATAATGAAATTTTAAATACTAGAAAATAATATAAATATTAGAAAATAAATATTAGAAAAATATTTTATAAATACTAGAAAATAATATAATTATAAGAATAAATCAATTAATAACTGGAGGAAATAACGGGGTTTCAATTTCCCAGACTGATACATATTTGGAGGCGAAAAAACAATAGTGAACATTACGACTATTTGTATTTTATCTCCCTTCAGTTGTTTATATACACTTATGAAAAAATTAGGTGTTTATCATAAGAATTATAAATGTTTAGTTTGATATTTGCAATGTATGTTTTATATATGTTATAAATTATTGAGTTAAATAATTCCTTTTGATCTGTATCAACGGTCAAATAATTAATACTTTTTTCACATATTTGAATATTGATAGAAATTCTAATATTCGAATAATTAGTCAGCCATTCTCAGTTTTAAATTTTGTTTGAATCTAAACATTGAATTTTAAAATATTTGGAATATAATAAGTGTCCTTAGTTTGAAACAATCATAAAATACTATACTCAAATTGAATTTTGTCTGTATAGTACCTACTTAGTAGTAATTAAACAGAACTCTACCTTTTAATTTATTATTTATTGTATGTGCACATACAGATTCAATTTCCATGGATATGAGTAGGTATAGCAGAATTCTGGATTTCAATACTTGCTGAAAACAGTATTAAGTAGGAGCAGTTTTCATGTTTCATGAGTTATTATTGATGAACGGATATACGTATTTGAATTAAGAAAACATTCACTTTTCTACAAGCATATCATTTATTGATCGTTTTAATAATTACGTACATGAAGTAATTTTCAAATTTTCGAATTTTTTGTAGCACTTATCTTATATTTTACGCAACATGTTGTACTAGAGCTATAAATATCCGACTATACAATATTCAAAGTATTCATAATCATAAATGTTATTCCAATCGCGCGAAGTGTTCTGATTAATTGGATAATTCGAATATTACTTTTATAAAAATCAAAGGATCGAAAACTTATTAATTGGAGCTATTACCTACACTGTTAAATTTATAGTGTCAAATATAACCTACCGTGAGTCACCACTGCTCCTTTTAGTTACATAAAGATACGGTGCACTGACAACTTTATTGTTCTCCGAATTTGTAATGTAACGCTCACTAGAGGAGTATGATAATAATTTCACGTTTCTTTTCGCGCGACGATGTTTTTATTCGACGCAGGAGTATCGTAGGAAAATACATTTTTGTACCTTTTATATCCAAGTTCCCTATCTTTTTCTCTACGAGTACCGCCCCGGCTCGATGCAGAGCACTATCTGTCGTGACTTACGTACTTCAAAGGCAAGTGCGAAACCATGCTTTTAAAGATATTTTGCTGCAGCGGGTGTAATATTTCAGTGATACTGACACGGACGCATCGGTCGCATTTTTCTCGCGAGTGAAAAATCAACTATGTCGCGCCGCAGCCAGGAAGGCAACATGTTTGCAGGCGCGTTAAGAGCGATGCAATAAACCTTTAACACCTGTTACCAGTGACAGGTTGTTCCATGATCAGAATTAAGGGCCAACTGTCCCGACCGTTAATTTAAGGGCGATAACGAGAAGAGAGTGTGAAATGCCACGAAACGGCGTGAAATCAATGTCAATTCGTTAATTCATTCCAATCCAAATCTTAATTAATTTTAATTTTAGCAATTCACTCTCTTTTTTCAGAAATCGACTTTTTTTAATAAGTTATTTGTACTTATCATATACATATATTATGCATCTTAAATTAATCATCCGCGTAATTAATATCGATACTAATAAAAAGTATTTTACTGTGCAAAATTGATAGTTTTTCTGTTTTTGTATATATTTTTTTTATATATTAATTATATAATAGTCAATAAATTATAAATGTATGTAGAGAATTACTAAAATTAAAACTAATTATTAGTAGCGAGGCCAAGTCTTTGATCGATAATTCGTTTTATGATGTCTAAATTTTTCCGTTAAACTCTTTACTTGGTGACTTATTAGATCATCAAAGTCTATATTCTCAAAGGATTAGAAGCGGCCGTAATATACTGTGCATCATATGCGCAAAATAATGTATCGAGGGATTTATCGAAGAACCTGAATAATGACGGATCCGTAGAATTAACGTCTGATGCATTCGGTCCCACGTTTCATGCCATATTAGCGCGTTGTCCAAGCAGTTTTCTTGAATTAATCCCGCGCGTGTTAGTCCGTGTAAATATTATCGATCGAAGGATATCCTCGTAGTGCGAATTGTGAGAAAGGTAAATCCGCAATAATTCTCACGAAATTGACCTCGTTCCATATAATGTTTTATTCACGGCAATCTATGACAGCAGTACACTGAAAAAAGAAGTGTTTAATTTTAAGATATTAAAATGTTTTATTCTTGACTCTATTTTGTAAACACTTGAAGATGTTTTAGTTTTAAACTTTTTAAATAGACAAAACACTACGTGTTTGGATTTAAAACACTATGCATTTTAAATTCAAACACGTAGTGTTTTGTCTATTGAAAAAGTTTAAAACTAAAACATCTTTATGTGTTTAAAAAATAGGGACAAGAATAAACACATTTCTTTTTAATTGTACGAGCAGAAAAATGCTTTTTGTTTTCCATTTGTGTTTTGTGATTTTCAGTATATATATGTATATATGACACCTGTTTTTAACAAACCTTTATTTAGACAACACAGTAGAATAATTTTTGATCAATTTTTTATTTCTCAACATATAATAGGTGTTTCTTATAAAGTTTTTAATACTGAAAAAGAAAATACTTTTTGAAAAGTTCCATCACTTTTCAATGCTTAGAAACTCTGCTTTGAATTTCTTTTATAATATTATACATTTGTAATATATGTAATAATGTAAACAATAAGAAATTTAAATATTTTTTTACAATATATGAAAGTAAATATGATATTATAAAGATTATTTTATTGTTTATGTATAATTATAAGTGATATTAAATTAATAAAATTAATTGCTAATATTTAATATTAAAAATTAGACTAACTTGTAAGATTTGCGATTTTTTTATATGTATATTTTTTCGTAAAGAAGAAGAAGAAAGTTTAGTGTTTAAATTTATAGAATTTTTAAAAATAAAGTCATTGATTTCTTAAAATCTGTGGATAATGGAACTTTTTTAACCTTATTTTCTTTTTCAACATTAAAAATAAGAATCACCATTTTTAAATGTTGAGAAATAGAAACTTTATAATACGATATAATTGACATTATTCTCTCGTTTCGAAAATCTTGTATTTTATCCAGAATTTATATAGAATAATTTATTTTTAATTCTTATTTGAGAATAATTTATATAAAATTTACATACGTTAGAGAGCGCCAATGATCGGTCAAAATTAGATATTCTTAATTTTTAAATTTTAATTATTTCAGATATGTGTATGTATGTACGTTGTATTTACACGATCGGATCTTAATTCTTATTTGTATATAAAATTTATTTTGCAACCAATTTTTATTTTCTTTATTTTACTAATCGAGTTTAGTATTTTTAAATCTTATGATTTTTATGAGCGAGTAAAAATCGTGATGTAACAACAGAAAGCTTCTGCAAACACGAGATCTTCGTCTGACGGTGATGTTATGCTGGATTTTTTAAGATTTTCTTCGTCGCTAAACATTGGAAGACGGTAGGAAGGTACACGAGGGTGCGAATTACGCTTTCGTGACAAGGGCGACGAACGAAAGGCAGGCAAACAAAGAGCGAAACGTGTACACGAACGGCCATTCGGTATTACGCGCTGTTCCTAGTTGTCTCGCGAATAAGAAATATAAACGCAAACGGCGATCGATATGTCTCTGCGAGCATCACGACGAGAGCCTACGAACCCTCGTTTCCCGTTTCATCCTCCTCCTCCTTGAAACCGTTCGTAGGTTTACCTCGTCGAAAGGATTGAAAATAATCGCCATACTCGCATCCTCATAATTTTGTCCGTCTAGACAACACTTAATCTGTAATTTTTATCTATCAAAGTATCCATATACGATTTTATTAACAGACATTAATTGTTCTCAGATTTTTATACTCTTATAATGATGTACACATTGTCTTTCCGTTTATTATAGACCTTGAATTAATACAATTGCGATATTTTTATAACGATTATTTTTACGCACAATGACTTTGTCAAATAAGGAGCTTTTTATATTGATCTAATTACACGCGCTACATCATTTTGGACGTATCATCAGCTTGATAATGACAGAATGCGATCTAATGACCAATATACATCGATCAGAAGTCTGTACATATATATTTTTTACTTGATCTACCATTTTTAAACCGTTTCATATTTTAAATATGTATATACTTAACACTTTTTATATTTCTAACATTGAAAATGACCCGATCGAGCTCGAAACGCCGTTTGTGTATATTTTTGTTTGATTTCTTAATTATATTATATCTTCAATTTAAATATTGTTTTCTTATGGTTCATAGCCCTTCTCTCTCAACAACTTTATTATTAATTTATATTAATTGAACCATATTACACGATGTAACTTAATCTGTTGTTTCACAACACGATTATATTCATAGAAAGAATTTTGATGAAGATCTAAAGTTTAGCTATAGATATAGATTTAAAAATAATTTTGTTGGATTATCAAAATAAATATGTACACTGAAAAAAATGGTTGAAAATGGACTAAGAAGATTCTGATGGTAGCAATTAGAATTCCGGTTATCTCAACTAGAATTCCAATTAATCTAACCAGACATTTTTCTCTGTGTGGGACGCTCAAACTGATTACTGAAATGTCAAAACTGCAGCTTTGCTCATCATACTTGAGTTTTCTACTTAATTATTTTTATAGTTTAACAAAATTATTTTCAGAATTGTATCTATCTGAATTTTTAGTTACTTCAGCAAAATAATTCTTTCCATGTTTGCTTTAAATTCTTATTTCTTATAATAATAGGAAAATCTGAATTTATCGATGCTTTTAAATAATATAAATCATTCGAGGATGTGTATCTACATAAGGTGACGGAAAGTGCATAGCCTTGCTTCTCGTGAAGAGTTTGATGTCAATATTTTATAAATACTTCAAGTACTTTGAAGTTTGTATTATTACAGCAGAGTTAGTTTTGTTGAATCAAAATCGTCTCGCGCAGGAGAATTGAAACCAGAAAAATATGTAAAGAGCTCGCGTAAATTGTTTTTTATTCTGAGCGACGAGGGATGATAAAAAAAAGAGAAAAATAGGGCGCTTCGTTCAGCCGGATGTTTCTGCTCCGCGGCGGGCAATATATTTTTTCATTTCCGAGCCGAGCCGAGCCGACAACTCAACCGTGGCTAATATCGCCCTACGGTCGATAGTCGCAGCAAGAATCGCGTCTGGATTCAATCCGTCTGATCGTTCGTTATTTAACACGACTGCAGATCATTCGTCTGTTTGCGAACGGATGTATCTTATTTTCAGTTTCTCTCACATTGCTTCTAGTTTCATTTCAAAGATAATACAATGATCATTGTTGAACAGAATCATCGAATTTTTAACCTTTTTTTCATATATAAATTAACAGACATTTCTTCTTTTTTTTATATTTCGCTCGATAATTTTCGAATTTTAATAGTTCATCTAAAAGCATCATCATGAGGTTGATGCTGTAAATTAAGATATCAAGTCTTTCAAGTCGAAGTATTGAGATTTTAAATTGAATATTTCTCATGTCGGATGTCATAAAAATGATAGAGACATAAGTGCAGCATTTAATAATTCAAACATTGAACAGGAGAATGTATTAATGTGCATATTTCACTAGGGGAAAGGCTCGTATTTTCTCGACTCTAGTCGCTGTATAGGTTCCGTAACATATATATAGGCGTGCAAAGAGACGACGAGACAGAGGGAAAGAAAGAGAATGACGCGGAAACGGAGAGAAAGAGAGCGACTACTTGCGGATCGATATTGACGCAGGGCCGTCGTGAAACCTTACGCCGACGTTGACGACGAAATTCAACCTTTCCGACGTGTTCGGGCACGTTAGTGTTTCTCGCAACTCCTGCCTTTAGTAAATTCACCTCTTAATCTCGTTGTGGATCTCGATCTTGTATATCTGCATCGCGATTTCGCACTAATCTTATTACACCATCAAAATATCGTAAATACAAATAAGAGAGAAGAAAGCCATTTTTAATCGAAGTGGGTCTTGATGTTTAGTATTTATATATGAATGTACAAATATAAATATCAGTTTTATAGCCTGCACATGCACCGTTTTGGATTTGAAATACTGAAAATTTATTTATAAGGCATTTAATTACAGAATCAGTTAGCTTTTCTGATTTTTTTCAAAATCTTTAACATTAGATATAACATATATAGCAAACTTTTACGAACATAAATTTTGGAGTCTCACGAGTGTGAAGCGTGTTTATCGCGGAATTATCGGCAGCCATTCGTCAAAGCGATTTTGTGGAAGAACTACGGGAAATTGGTATCGGTCAGATATATTGATATATTCATCGATGTATAGGCTTTATAATTCATGTTTCGTACATGACCATTATTTTCTGGTTTAAAAGATCAGTTTCGATTTGTTTTCCGCACAGAGAAATGTCAATATCGTTATGTCACGACGTTGATTTTATCAAAGCGACATATCATTGCCGTAAATTATTTTTCATATCATGTAATATTATACATATGTTAATTAATCCTTTAGCTCTGAAATCATACACTGTTAGAAATGTAACCATGAGCTTCCTTTACATGTAAATGAAGCTCGTGGTTATAAACGAAATTATAAGTAATGAATGATTTAACTGAAAATTAAGTTACAGTAGTTACTTAAATGTAATGAACGCGTACATTAAATTTCATAAATTTTCGTGAAAAATACATAAAATTTCATGTACATGTATACAAATATACTTTTCAGTTACAAATACATTAAATTTAATGTAATGTGATGAAATTAAGTTCAAATTGTGTAAATTAAAAGTATATTAAATTTCATGAAATTTTTAACAGTGTATTTTTACTCTTTCTATCTGCAATTACTCTTTAATCTGTTTTTTTACTGTTCTAGATTTTCAAGAAGTTTAGGTATTAATGTGCGTTGCTTTTCAACATATTTATATTACAAAAATAGTTTTCTAATAAAATATTTTAGGAAGGGAAACCGGACTTCGCTCTCCTTGTTCGCAAAAAAAAAAACTCATTGTAGACGGAGGGTTAAATATAAATCTAATTTGGTTTTGAAAAAAAATTCTATTTCGAATATTGTACCTATACCATGAATTTTACGTACGATAAATTTTACTTTCTCCTATCCGGGAGAAAAAATATCAGGAAAAGGAAACGAAGGGTGCAAATTTCGCACGATGAAAGTTGCGGTCAGAAAATAGAGTTTGGCTCGCGAGACTTCCCTTTCAGGTTCCATTAATAAACGCAGGGGTGATTTTAAGGATAAAGTGGAAAATTGAATCGCATTGATCACAGGAAAATTCACTTAACGTCGACAGCGATTTAACCCTTTCAACGTACTCGCAGTGCGATGATAGATTTCGTACAGAAGATATCTGTCTAACAAAAGCGTTTTAATTTTCACTCGGACGACGTATATTCTTTCCTCTCCTGTTTCTTAGCGTCTTCGTGCAACGGTGACTCGAACGATGAAAAATCGCGTGATAAAATTTGACAGAGTTTGAAATATATGAGTAATATTTGAAGCGTGACGAAGGACCGATAAATTTTTTTAAATAAGAGCGGATATTTTTTTGCGTGAGCAATGGATGGACGTCATGCGTTTGTGCTACCCTTTGCAGAGATACGCTTCAGAGATATGCTGCGCGTCGTTAAAAACGCGGTAATTTGCACTGCAGCCACGTACTAGTTTCACCAACTCCTATATATCTCTCGTACCATCTATCCTCGTGGAGGAAATGGATCTCGAGGTGTCCGAGAAGAGTTTGGCGATACTACGTCACATCCTAACGCGAAGTTTCGACGTTTCAACGAAGGCCTACTGGATGGGTGGAAAAAGTTTTCGCGTTTTCAGTCTTCAGTATGACGTTCCCAGGAGTTCTGCGGTAGGTAGACAGCCAGGCTGTGCATATTCAAAGTTGTATTAGCTCTCTATATATTTCAAACCCGACAAATCCTGCATTCGGCGCACATTTATTTTATGGCTTCAACTCCCTTAGAAATTGATCCTGAAATATATTTTTCGCGTTTCGTGGTAAGATCCCAGCTATTTTTGTTTCATCGTGTCTCGATTTTTTCCCCATCGTTATTGTTATTCGTTTTCGTGAATTGCATCGATAGGAAATAGTTATACAAGTTACCATAAAATGTTCAATGTTTACTTTTTTGCCCGTATAAATCGATATTGCACTTTCAAAATCCGACGAAAGACCAACTTCGAAATTCAGCCTTTTTTTTTATACAGGAAACTCGAGCAAATAGTGATGTTCAGTATAACAGAACAAGTATTCGATTTGAAAAGAAGTGACCAACGATGTATTCGTAAAAATATAGATTGATGGATAACTCGATTTCGGGAAAACGTCGCCGTTGGCATGTGATTCGGGAAATAAAAAAAAAAGGAAAAATGGTACGCGGAGTTAGTTCCAACGTGGATCTCTTCGTAGTACACGCGATGTAGGAAACGCGTCAACTCGATGGAAATATCGATCCGCGGTTGTGCGGGGAAATATTTCGTGCGTGCGACCGAATGAAAAATTTCGACGATGCGTATGACAAGCGAGTTTGTCATCCTGACAGAATCGGAATGGATTGATGTCGATGGGATCGATCGAAATCATCCCGGCGATATAACAGCAGGGTAGAACAAAGTGCATCTCGGAATAATAATCAATAGCTTTCTTCGAAAACGTTCTTCGCGTGCGCGATGGGGTTGAATACGAAATTCGGCACGATACGCGCGTAACATGGTGAAGTACAATAGTTCGCGGAATGCAGGCGAGAAAATTGCGGAGCGTCTTCGGCAAAGCGTTTGGGGCTCGTGAAATTCCTCGTGAATTTTCTATCGTCTGTGTATCGTACTGCCGAGAGGTCGACGAACTCTCGAGGTTGCCGAGTGCTTTGATGTTGAGTAATTCTAGAAGGTTACTAACTTTGCGCGCTTGATCGTTCGCGGGGGATCGTTCAAGTAGCCACAGTGTACACCTCGGAAATGTGCACATGTGGTAAATCTCTGAAAATGTCTGTGACGTTGCAACACCTCTCTTTCTTCTTTTTTCTTCTTCGTCTGCTCCATCTCTATTCCCATCTCCCTCTCTTTCATATTTATTTTTGTATCTTTATTTTTCATTATTATTTTATTGGATTGTTTCTGAATATAATAATTAAATTGTAAATTATATCTACAACGTCTCAGTGTTTAAAAGAATGTCAGTTCAAACAATTTTATCTGGTAGACTTGGAAACCTTACATCTTCAGAACGTCTCTTGGAGGTCTGTGCTGTATGGACCTAGAGCGCTCAATAAATAATGATGTAATATTTATCATATCTTTCTCCTCTCTTTCTCTCTCTCTCTCTTTCTCTTTCTTTTCTCTCTCTTTTTCTCTCCTCTACATGTGTCAAGTACTGTTCACATAAGTCACACGTGAAGCGACATAAAATTTCAAAGGTTTTTCCGAAGTTTTTTCTTTCTAAAAGTCTTTGATAAAACGACACTGACAGATATCACAAAATGACAGTAAAATGAAACTCCAGTTGCAGAGATAGAGAAGAGATTGAAAAACTGTTTTAGAACTGCTTTATACGGCTGTTTGAGAAAGAAATCTTGTCAAAACATAAAATTGTAATATTGGAAATTTTTCTAAACGCGAAACGTACTTCTTGTAGTGAACAACATTCGTTGCGATAACCACGTTCTTCTAGGCTTCTCTCTGAGGTCGTCGGTGCGCTTTTCGCGTAAATATTTTTTTTGTAAGAAGACTCGGATAAATGATGGCGGGCGGCGGTGTGAAATAAGGTAGTGCGGAATGAGAAATGGTAGCGAATGTATCATTCATCCCGTCCGTCTGGGCGAAAGTCTGCCTCGCTCGGAACACAATGTCGAGCCACGGCCGGAATTCTTCAGGCAGACCAAAATGTTCTCGACCTATTGTAATCCTTCACGTGCAGACGGAAGAGTTTCTCTCACGCTAGATCGATAATGCCTCTCGTTATCTCGAATCTGTAATAACTGTCGATTGCACTCGCTCTTTCTCAGATACTTCTGAGAACGTCTCGTATATTTCAACCGCGATGAATGGCGAACTTCGGCACCGTTGCGTGAGATCTTTCGAGAAAGACGAAACTTTCCGATTCAAGCGAGCGACTAACCCGACTGACTTTTGTCAACTCCTCAAGAAGTTTCACTACTTTAGAAGACTGATGTCGTGACACCGAAAATTCTGGTTTCTTCTCGTATTCACACAGATGACTGAGTTTATCTGACACTCGTATCGCACGTTGCCAGAGACGAATATTTCACGAAGTTCATTTGGCAAAGTTTCAGAAACGTGCATGCGTTCGAAAGTACATTAAACAAATTGATTGAATGTAATGAAATATAATAGAAAGGATGAATGCGAGTCAGGCGCGGTAGACAGTGCGCAAGTACTGTAAATAATTGATGCAATAAGATTGAAACGAAGTCAATACATTAAAATTAGAACATTCGAAAATAAGGTTTTGATATATATTTAGGCCATCTTTAACGTATAAGATTTTCACAAAGTGACAAAGCCACACTGTTAGAAATCACACTGTTATATAGCCATCACACTATCAAAGGAGTAATCCCTTGACTTAAATAACATTTTGTTATTCTTAACTTCTGTATATGTGTCAGAATTGTGAATTCATTTCTGTGGTAGAATTGCTCAATTTCAAAGTAAACAACGTCCGTACTAACGTACTTACAAGGAGAGGATACTGTAGACTTTTCACGGATTTTGATTTCCTTCAGTATGATGAATCTACATCAAAATAAATTATAGGATACCCGAGTTTGTTGAATGGATTTTATAAAGAGTACTGTTCTCTCCTTGTAATATATTTAATGCGTCAAATTTAATATATATTTTTTGAATTAAATTTTTTAACTTCATTGTTTTAATTGAATTAAAAATATATTGAGTAGCAGCAATAATCTATATCTAGAAATGATGAAAAATAAATCAAATTGAGTAGAATTTGATATTATTAATTTAATAGCGACATAAGTCAGAAAGCAGAAAAGATTCATTGATTTGATCAGAGAGGGAGGGATCTTCAAATCCGAGAACGTTAACAATTGATTGAAATTAAAAAGTTTATTAGGAATACAATATAAGATATAATAAATAGGGGAAAGTTGCCGAATGCATAAAAGGTACGATTTAGGCAACCGGTTGCCTAAATCGTACCTATAGGTATTTTTTACCGTATTTCCTTTGAAAGTATTGAATTTATGAATGAAAACAGTTAAAAATATAAGATTAATAAAAGAAATCATTAACTAATACCTAATAATTAATTATAATACCTAATTTTAATAATTTATTGAAGAAAATCAAATATTTTATAATTATTAAATAACAATAATAAAAAAAAACAAATGACACCAAAAAAAAATTTGCTTATATATATTTTTGCACTTAATATTTATATTGATATCAATTATTAGTTTTATTATTGTCAATTATCAGCCTTATCTTTTAATGTAAGGTACGATTTAGGAAACTTGATGAATTTTGTAATATCGATTTAATCTTTACAATGGTTGCAAATATGTATATACAGTGAATGTAAAATACTCTACAATAAATCTTCTTTTATAAAAATACAAAAATTTATAATAAAATTGGATGATCGCATTGTTATCAGCTACATAAGTTGATTAAAAATTAATATCAGACGTACCTGATTTTTTAAAACGCCACTAACATCCATAAAACAAGATGTAGACTATTATATTTTTGTCTATTGTATATTAGGTACTCATTTCTCATATATTTTATATTATTGTTACTAAATATTGCCTATATTAACTAATAATATAAAATATTGATGAGGTATGATTTAGGCGACCACACTGAGAGAAAAACGTCGAAGTATTGTGAAGCAAATGTTACTTACGAAATTTGATTGTGATGACGAAATATACATTTCTGTGAAATATATCTTATTTCTGTGAAATATATTTCATTTCTGTGAAATATATCTCATTAATTGCAAAAAAATAAAATAGATGGCTTATTTGCTAGAAATAAAATTTTATTTCGCCCGTATTTAAATAAATATTTATTTCAGTGAAATAAATGTATTTCTCACAAATATATTTTTAGACATCTTTTTCTTAGCGCAGTACGCATTCGGCAATTCCCCCCTACACAATTCGTTAGGTATGACTTGATATTTGAAGATTTTATATAAATTATAACCTCATTCTTGTACTAAATTAATAATTGAGTTTATATTGAACTTAACTTATATAGTTAGAACTTAACTTATATTCTATTAAATTTTAACAGAATTATTGTATCTTTCAAATATAAATGTACAACTGAATTATACTTATAATGTAATCAGACCATAATTTCTGCATTATTATACTTTTATTGAATTTTGATAGAATTATTCTCAAACAAGACATATTAATTCTAATATCAAGATGCCAACTGAAATCAAAACAATCTCAGTCTAGTATTAAAGCAATCGAGGAAGCTTAAAGCAAAACAAATACTATTCCACTTCGGTGAAATAGTTGCATATCTCGGGTATTACGTTTCTGGCAAGTTTAATTTGAATAAAGCCCGGACTGGACGATGTCAAATAATTTACGTTTGTGTGGATCGTTACGGCAGATTTACACCCAGTAGCGCGGGGTTAAGAACCCCTGGATTATATCGTTTCTTCGACATGCGCCATCGGCGCAATAAACTTAGCGGTTTTGCGCGTGTTGGTACATAGATGGAAAATTGGAAATCGATATGTCGACCGAGTCTGTATGTACAGTATAACATCGCGTTTCGCACCGTATCTCGCGTATGGATCAGCTATAAGCATGTTTGCACGCGCACGTCGTCCAAGCGAGGTGCGATCGCTTTGAAAACGACCACCGTCGTGGGGGTACCAGTCGACCACTTGTCATTTAAATATAAATATAAATGTTGGTGATCGCGACGATAGTATTATTCCTCAACCGATGCGTGCGTATCTTATTTGCGTGTGACACGGCGTCACCGTTGCAATGACGAAATTGTTCGGATAGCGATCATCGCGTTAAATTATCGACGTGTTTTCCTTCCGAAATGCATCACTATAACTCTTTCAAGAACTTTTCTTATTTTAGCGATACTGAAACGCTTTTGGGTTCTGATTTATGGATCACGAATTTTGTCGTGAGCAGAATTTGTAAAGAAGACTTTAAAGGTTAAACGACAATATATGATGTTAGACAATATATGATATTAGATTTGTGAATACACAATTAATTAGGAAAATGCCTTATTTCAGTCGTTTTTAGCTAGATCTTAATGCTTAATAATTTTAGTGTGAATTTATATACCTAATTCTATAAACTATGCGTCAATTTAATTTTCAGTTTTGAAACGTAATCTTAAACTGAAACTGGGATAGTATAATAATATTACAAATTAAACTAACAAACAATTTAATGATATTGATGCTACTAATAAGCATCTTAAAAAACTGTAGAGAATTTATTGCGAAAAATTTAAAGATTAAATGTAAGCAATTAATGCAATTTTTTAAATCACTTGTTATTTTTCTTTGTTCTAGGTATGTATTACAACCAATTACGAGAGTGTCTTATAAATCTTCGTTGGTCAAAGATTCAGAGAAGCATCGTGAGTATTTTTAATATAGAAAATATGTAATCTTTTGATAATTATTTGTCTTAACGCCGAATATTGAACGTATTTTATAAATTTTTTGATATGAATTTAGCAAGTTTTTTTCGTTGAGCACTCGTAGGTACATAGAGAGAAAAATGTTTGGTATTTGTAACTATAATTATATATTACTATAATTATGATTATTACTGCTATAATAATAGTAACAGTAACTATATATATAGCAGTAATAATCGTAATTATAGTAATATATAATTATAGTTACAAATACCAAACATTTTTCTCTCTGTGTATTATTATACGAGTTAATTTTTTTATTTTTGCAATGCTAATCATTAAATTTCATACCTAAATCAATAAAATCATTATTCGATAAAAAATACGGTCGAAAATTCAATGAAAAGCAGTATAATATTATAATTAAAACTTAATCTTTAATTCAAACTGTTGAACATTTTTATATTTTTCATTTTCTAAGAGTCATTGTTAGCAATTCGCAGATTCGCTCCTCATCGTATAAGAAACTATTATAGACATCCGAATTCGCGCGAAAGTGCTTTCAATTCTCCGACCTTTCTCTACGAGTAGCATTTGTCGCCCTTAATTGTGACTTTTCTAATTGAGAGTTTAGCCGCTAAGAAGGTGCATTTATACCATGATAGTCTTTGATCTTGGATTTGTACACACTCAACTTTGTCCCTATCTACGACGCCTCTGTCGTCATTAAATACCGTGACGACTTCGTGTGCTTGCGTGCTCTTTCAAGCAAGAACGATACTCCTGCTGTTTGCGGAAACAGTTGTATATCGCCCCTCGTAATCTTCCAGAAAACTTTTCTCGCAATTGTGCATTCTCCGCGCTTTCTAGTCGAGATATTTTTCCTGGTTTGATATTTTTAACATGGAGTTTTTCTATATTGTTATTTCTTTGAGTACACTCAACAAAAAAGACAAAGTAGTGGACTATAAAGTAACAACTATACGAGTTTTATATGTAGATTTAAAAAAAATGTCGAATAAACTATTTTATAGTTATTGCAATTATGAAATTCTACATATAAAATTTGTACGGTCGTCATCTTTACAGTTGAGACTTATGTTTTTCTCTGAATGTATATAATAAATAAGGTTATCTCGATAAGCCATATTGATGATATGAGATTAATTGTTACGTACAGCTTTATTTTTTAATTTTCTCTTAAAAACATAAGTTTATTATCTGGAAACCTGACTAGAATATGCAGAAAACTGAGACATCTGTCCGATATGCCACGTAGAAATGTAAAATAATTTCTGAAATAATGCAACGGTTTTTGATAACTGAAAAATATGTATCATTATTTCAGAAGTTATTTTATACTTTCATATGACAAATCGGACAGATGTCTCAGTTTGTCGCATATTTTACAGATTTCAGGCTAATGAAGTTATTATGTTTTTAAGAGAAAACTAAAAAATAAAGTTATACGTGTGATGTTATTTCCAACTTCAGTTTATAATTGCGTTTTGAGTTCGACAAACTAAACTACTATAAAACTAAAAAAATATGTGTGCAAATTTGCATACGAATGTTATCAAGCACCGAGATCCGCTTCGATCAAAAACAGAATTCTTTTTTTTATGTACACAGAGAGAAAAATGTTTGGTATTTGTAACTATAATTATATATTACTATAATTATGATTATTACTGCTATAATAATAATAACAGTAACTATATATATAGTTCCAGCAACAAATGTTATAATTGGCAACCTAAAATAGTTGAAATTACCATAAAAATGGTTCAAGTGACTATAATTTTATAGTTATATTTTGGGACAACCATATTAATATGGTATGTAACCACTTGAACCATTTTTATGGTAATTTCAACTATTTTAGGTTGCCAATTATAACATTTGTTGCTGGAACTATATATATAGTTACTGTTATTATTATTATAGCAGCAATAATCATAATTATAGTAATATATAATTATAGTTACAAATACCAAACATTTTCCTCTCTGTGTACCTATATAATGTCTAAAATCTAGCACAGAGTGGAATATAAATAACTAGATTTTTTATTGGTTTCTATAATATCCACAAGCTATAATTTATGAAAGATATAATCATAGGTCGAACTGTCGCGGAATGAAACATAATATTGTCTCATAGTGGGCATTTATGCTGACATTAACGAGAGACAAGGGAATATCGAGCGGTTTGAGCGCATACAATATTAATCTATTCAAGTCGTGAAATCAATCTTATCTATCTGTCACCGTATCTTCTAATATATTTTGAGCAGTGATTATAAATTCACGAGGTTAACGAGATAACTTGCAATTAATTTCTTAGTTCGAAAATCTGTGTCGCGAATATCTGCGAAGCTCTTTAAATACCCACTTGCATAAGTAGGTCATTTGAATGAGACCTCTGCGATAAAGAGGAAGTAGTTAAAATGGAAAGATCAAACCAATCATCTTTACGAGAGTAACCTTTCCATGTAGATAAAAATCTTATACTTTAAATTCGTACAAGTTTAATCAATATCGTAGAAATTCTAGAAAAAGTTGATTTCCCCTCCGAAATTAATCCTCGCTCTCTTTTTATGGTACTTATTAAAAGGTTTAATGTAATCAAACACGATAAAACGTAATATTGAAGAGAAAGTTGCTCGAATGAAAAAACTGATGTTTGATAAGCAAAGCTTCATTTAAATTCTCTCGAAAGTGCTCATTTACGATTCCAGCTTTTCCGACGGGCTTTTTCTGCAAGAAGAACGCATTACTAGATTAGCAAATTTTTTAAATTCGAGAATAAGACGAATTGATATAATAATGGCGTTACGTTAAGAAAAAAAATGTTTGATATTTGTGGTTATAATTGCAGGTAAAATAATTATAGTTAAAAACTCCATTTTTATTGCTGCTTAATATTAATTATAATTTTAATTAGTATTATTTAGTAACGTTAGTAATAAATTATAATTATTTTCAGAGCTAACTGTATATTTTTTGTAATATATAGAACCATAAATATAATTACTATTGTCAACATTATAGCAATAATTATAAAAATGAATCTACACGAAAAGAATAATTTTGCTGAATCATATAAAAATTAGGTCAAACAGAGATTTGAAAATATGATATTATGTCTATCGAGATATCACCATCGAGATAATCATGTAAAATGTTCCAACATAATCATAAAAGAAAAAGTTTTGACATTTTAGCAACTAACTTTAGCGTTCTGCATAATTATTTTGCATAAAAATTATTTTCAGATCTGTATTTGATTAAATTTTTAGATAATTCAGTAAAACCGTTCTTTCCATGTAATTATTTTACCATGTAATTATAGTTACAAATATCAAACAAATATCATTTTTCTTTCAGTTTAAAAATTTATCAATGCGCTTGTGGTGCGATTTTTGAAGGAGTCTCGAGCCCTCGTCGGTCGGACACCTTCGAGGGTTCGCGCGCCAGGTGCATGGTCGCGGATAGGTGTACGGACTCGGTGGTGGTAGGTCGGTATAATCGACGGTGGTTGCAGCTGCAAGCGAAGAGGTCTAACACGGGGGTGGAAAGCCGCCAGCCGCTGGCCTGTCGAGGGGGGTCGAGCTCACCCGTTGGGGGGAAACCAGCGCGCAAAGGTGGCGTCGGCGTCGCGACGCCCGGAGAGAGTCAGTCACCAGCCGACCTCAACGCGCCGCGTAACTTTACTCCGACCTGGTGAAGCACATCGCGGTAGTGTGCTCTCTTATCGGTTGTCACAGAGTTAAAAACGCGAGTCCGCGTGTTCGCGTTCGCGTGCAGGTCTTTGCTATCGCTATCGTGCGAAACGAATCTCTCGTACCGTTGAGATGTGCATCAAAAGATAGAATACGTATCGCGCCATGCTGGATCGTACACTCGTGGTGTATTCCGAGAAGTGATACGTCCGACGTAGCTCTGCTTTTTCACTCGAAATCGCTCCTTTCGGAAGAAGCGAGTTTGCCGTTTTACGATAGAGTGCTAAATTAGCAACGAGTGAGTCCCAAAGACGAATTCAAAGCCAAATCTTTCACATCTCATGCGTAATTACCGCGTGTCGGATTATGTACGTGCAACGTAAATTTCCTACGGGACTCTTTGACCTTTTCCTTCAATCGCGTGAGCGAACGCGACTCTTGAAAATTCACGCGTGGGGATTTCACTCCTCTCCCCGCGGTACGCGATAAAAAAAATGCAAAGGGCACGCTGTGTCGTCTAGCCGGAAGCCCGAAGTGGGTCATGTAACTTTTCCCTCGAGTGTCGTAAGTGGCGATGACGCCACTGACGATTGCTGGTTTCGCGGATGCGACTGGTTTTCTCAATATCTTGAACTCGGACTGAAGTATCGCAGAAGAGTGTCTTGACCGAACGTCATGCGACGACCCGGGTATCCGCGTGACCCGGCGACCTAACCGTAGCAGTGTAGCTGAGGTCACTGGGTACCCCGCCCGGATACTATCATCGGGGAATTCCTCCCCCGCGCGTTTCATTACTTGCTTTTTGGTTTTTTCTCGCAATTAGCGATATTGTACAGGAAATGATTGGAACAAGATGTTTTATCAAAACCCATTAATAACAGGGAAAAAATTCTCGCAGAAAAATTATTATTACTCTCTCAGAAGTTATTCGTTGTTGGCAACCACTTTACATACGTAATTGGAATAATGTGCACGGAAAGAATGGTTTTGCTAAAGTATCTAATGAAAGTTATAGCTACTGAGAAAAATGTTCCGATTTAACCAACAAAAGGGTCTAACCAGAATGGCATGATAATAAAATTTTGTTTGGCCTCACCGAAGTACCATTCTAGATCTTTTTGTTGGTTTAACTGGAACATTTTTCTCTTTGTAGAAGTAAAAATTTAGCTAGATACAGATAAAATAATTTTGTTAGACCAAAATAATTACATAGGCTGTTCAAGCTGGTTGCTAAAATGTCAAAACTTTTTGCAGCATTCTTTATCATGCTTGAAATTTCTATACATAATTATTTTGATAATCCAATACAAAATTATTTTCAGTTCTGTACTTAGCTAAATGTTTAGATACTTCAGCAAAATCTTTCTTTCCGTGTGCAATTTAAATTTCATACAAAGTATTAGAAAAGAAATATCAAAGAGAGATGTTTATAGAATGACTTATAAATTTATATCCGCATGGAGATCTTTCTTGCGACATTTGTTTGAGAGGTAAACGTTTCCGTAGCATCAAGTTACACGATAGTACGTTGTTTCACTATGTTATAACCCTTGTTTATTATCGGGCTTGTGATATTTCATCCCTTGTACAAGGCGTGTTCGGACAGATTCGCGTTTCTTATCGCAGTTTGGTCACTGTCGCTGCATCCCGTTGATAAACCACTGTTTACGTTGCACGGACGTTCTCCGAGCACATGTTGAAATATTGAGCACACAAAACGGCGGAGCGCGTTTCCGTGATCATCGTTCACGAATTTTTCTTTATAAAAATACAACATTAATATGTCTTAATCATTAGAATATAATGCCATTTAGACAGTCCTACATTAACAGCAAAGAATACTGAGTGAAACAATTCTTGTCTTCATAAATGCATAAAATAATAACATTAAATAATAACGTAATAGATTAATATTAATACACTGAAAAGAATTTCTGGTTGAAAATGGACGAATCAGAATTTTCTGGTTAAATTTATTAGAATTCTTGTTGAGATAATCGGAATTCTGATTGATACAATATTTCTGGTAAAATCTACTAGAATTTTTATTTTTATCAGAATAATTATATCAGAATTCTAATTATCTCAACTAGAATTCTAGTAGATTTAAAAAAAAGAAAATTCTGATTCGTCCATTTTTTACTAGAATTACTATTTAATCCAACCAGACCATTTTTCTCAGTGTACAAATGAAAACTATAAATTATTAATTTTTGAAAAAAATTTATTGAGCATAAACATTTAAAAAATCATTCATCATCCGATACAAATAATATTGTTACAGTTGTTGCAACGTTCATCCGATAATATTTTCTGCTGTAATGGTAGATCAATAGGATCGGTAGATTGATATCCTTTTCGCGTGCGAACACATTCGCGATTGCTCATACGATTACGTCGCCGTACGTGCCTGACGAACACATCCGCGAAATTTAATCTCCGAGTTATATCCTGCGAGTGCACCAATCGGACCCTTATCGTTGATCCTTGATCGAGCGAGGATGCGCCGACGTGCAGCGTGGACGAGAACGCATGCTGCCGGGAAGCGTGCGACCACGACGACGAACAAGCAGTAATCCGTGCCTCAGAGTCGGTGACCTCTCGACCAATCACAGTCCGGTGGAGTGTAATGTTTGATGCTGCAGTGGTGTTTTATGCGGCGACGACGAAAAGGTGTGCATCCCATCACTCGCCGTGTAGTACGGTTTAATCGAGACACTAGTACGCTCTGTTAATCTAATTTTATTGGCGCTGCCTGGACTGCAGATGCGGTTGCAGCATTGTCGGCCACCCTCCTCGTTCTTCCTACTGCTGTTTGCGGTACCTTCTATCCATTCGTAGTGGGAATCTCTCGCGATTTCCGATCGCAATTTTCGCTTCATATAATATTTAGATATGCACTGAAAAAAATGCATGTAATTTTATATGGAAATTACATGTTCATGACTGGAAAATTGCCTAAATATGATTGGAAATTTACAATTTCCAGTAAATTTCCAAGCATATTTATGTAATTTAAATAATTTTCCAGTCATATACATGTAATTTCCATATAAAATTATATGCATTTTTTTCAGTGTGCATGAATGCAAATATTAGAGAAAATCTGACGAAAATTCGTGAGACAACGCTTTCTCGTGATGGTTATTAGTGCGATTCGTTTTTGTTTTGACTTTTTTTGGTTAAACGCTTTTTTATATACGGAAAGAATGGTTTTGCTGAAGTAAAAATTTAAATAGGAGAAACACTGGGGATATTTGAACAAAGTATTGACTTGTTTTACTTTTTGAAATGCATGTCCAGATCTGAAAATAATTTTGTAGAACTATCAAAATAATTATGGATTATTATAATAATTATTAGGAAACTCAAGCATGATGAGGAATACTGCAAAAAGTTTGGATATTCTAAGAATCAGCTTGAGTTACATAATATATTACATATATAACTATCTTTAAATTATCTGTATCTAGCTAAATTTTTATATTTTCAACAAAACCGTTCTTTCTTACATTGATCTGTCTACTAACTGTATCTATATCTTCTTTTATTATTTTAAAGTGTCTGCTTCATTAATATGTGATAAGGAGATTTATGATGAATTTATATGGATAACGTTAAACAATGGATTTCACATCGTTCAACAATTCACGTCTATTGACGATGTAGACAATGAGCTATATTAATTAGTACCGTGCGTACTGGATAAACCGTGAAAAGCATTTAATCGTCGATTTATAGGCTTGGCAGAGATATTGCCGCGTAAGGCTCGATCGATTTTCAAGTGGAGAGCTTTCCGGACGGCCGAAAGGAGGAGCACAGCAACGAGCCGACTTGCTGGAGCCCGGGATACTTCATCTCGTGGGTGAAGTGTCGACATGAGAGAATGACTGGGTTATCCTATCAATGGTTCTGAACGGGACTTCATTTAGTCTAACAGGCAGTCCATGAAACGATGATCGGGAGTCGTCGTTAATTCGATTCATTAATAGAACGATCTTGTCCCGCGTGACGCTTCGTCTTGTCATTAAATCACAAACACAATGTACCGGTTTACCGATGCATCTTTCTAGCAATTTAAACTCTTCAAGTCTCTTGATGGTTCCATGATCTTTGATTTCGGAACGCAAAGTTGTCGTGCGACACAACACGACACACGGTTCGCCAATGCGTTTACACGCTCGGATTAGCGTGCGATGCAATATGGCGTTCCCGCGGTTATCGATCTGAATATTCTAATTTGAATTACGTTCTTGTGTAACACACTCGCTTGTGCATATAGAGCTTGAGTTCTAATATTGGACAGTTATAAAGCACAATATCAATAGATCCATAACGCGATGATAGATTATCCTTGATTTTAGTCTTAATTACCTTTCACATATCTTCGAAACGAATAAATTAATGACATTTTCAGCCCGACCAGATTTGCACTAACCTGGGTTGAATTAATGACCTTTCTATCTATTGATACAGCGTGTAACGTCAACCAATAACAAAGCATTTTCCAACCCAGATTGGTTCAAACTCGGTCGGACTGAAAACGCTATAAATTAATTGCATATAAGTAACGTTTTAATAATATGTTACAAACAAATTGAATGATATAACAAATATCAATTTATTATAAACTAATCATACAATATAGACGACTTTTTCTAAAAAAAAATAATAAATTAAAAGTGTAGTCTTGAGCCTTCATTTTCAACATCGTGTCAATTAATATTTAAATGTGTGACTCAGACGGTATGCGTGACCAACGTCATAAATAAGAAATGCAAGCACTTGCGCACAAGAAGTTTTATTTAAATTACTATGTACTGACACGAAACTTTATTGTGTTGGCATCATAAGTGCAATAGTTTTTATTTTGCTAACGAAGTAGGCAGGATCTCTCTCTCTCTCTCTCTCTCTCTCTCATATTTTTTAAATCTTTATTATTTATATTTCTTTTTTCTTTTTCTTTTTTGCATCTTATTACAATTCTAACAATTGCATTGCTTTTTTTGTTATAATGTTTTAGAGGACGCAGTCCCAGATTCTCTAATTAATGACGAATCTCTCTCTCTCTCTCTCTGTCTCTCTCTGTCATATTTTTGTTTAAAATTTCCAATTTGCCACAATATCGATGCAACGTCATTAGTATTTTTCTTTCATTCTGTATATAATTACATTGAAAAATATCCAGTCTGATTTTATCGAATACAAAAAACATTAAGAATATTGAATTATCAAATTTTGATTATGGCGTTATTTTAATTTACGTCATTATTAATTTCAACTATAATAATTTATTCACGTTGTCAATTTTCTCTCCTTCAACGTCGCTACATTTTCATGTACATTGTACACCAGGGGTTATACGCGATTCAGTGGCGTGACCTAATTTTGCAATCAATGCTTTCAAGATCTAAGGGTCTCTAAATGGAGTTTTCGCGCATCCCTTTCTGCCAGTGTCGCTAAAATAATCATGCTCTGGACTTCTTTATTAGAATTTTATAACAGGATTATTATATTTTCTATACACATATTTAAATATACACATTGTAGATATATATATTTAGATACGTATAGGAAATAAAAAAATCTTTGTCACATTGAGCAACACAATGCGACAAGAACGCATTATGTATATCGCTCAATGTTTCTCGTAATTTATTGAACGTTTTAATCCATGTAAATGTAATTCAATTGTTACAGAAAAATTACTGATGGAATATTTGCATTTTTTAAATTGTAGCACATGTCGAATTTATAACACGTATCAAAATTCATTGTTCTATTGATTATCGATATCGGTAATAAATTTAAGGAAATTGATGACATTTTTACAATTTTTATTTTCATTCTGAATTACAATTTTACAAATTACTGTATAAATTAGCAATTATTTTTATTACGAGGTTGTTTGCACGTTTCTACGATTGCTCGGATTTGTTTTATAGCTTATCCAGTTTGCCTCAATTTTTTTGTGTCCTCAATTTTGTGTTCTAGCAATAGATTAAAATATAACCATTTCGAAGATAATCGATAGTGATAAATGCGGTATAATTATTCCACATGGCAGAACCGGAAGAGATCTTTGTTTCGTGCATCTCTCTGGAAACGATGCTTTATGCGGTACTTAGTGAGAAAGACTTTCGAGATCATCGGAATTCTCACGAAGATGTTTTCGAAGCTACGCATTGTTCTTGAGTACAAAGTACTTTGCTGAGGAAATAATTGCACAAAAGTATAGACAGATGTCGGAATAGAGACACATTATTGAAATATAACGAAATCATTCAAGTTTTTATAAATTGTGAGTACAAAATCTTGTTACAACTTCATCAAATAAAAATTATAAATATTAGAAGTAATAAAATAGTATTTCAGGTGCAATATTAATTTGAAATATTGAATGAAAAAATATTCAATTTATTTTTATAATATATTTTAAATATTAATAATTTTTGAATAACTGTTGATTAGAAACATTTTTGCTGAGTTAAATTGTAAATGAAAAAAAAATAGTTACTGACACTTTTTTTTTTAATGTGATAATATATTATTTTTTAAATAGAAATATATGTAAAAGGCATTTTTTAAACAGAAAAGTTTTATTTAAATTTAATTTTTTTTATTTTAATAAAAGCAGCGATATTTCTATCATTTTTTTACGCTGCAAGATGTAATATTAACGTGACAAATTGTTGAATGCTGATAAAAATTTATCATATAAAAGCAGTTGTTATTTTATATAGTGACGTATGAAATTACAATTTTAAAATATGGAATAAAAAATATAAAGTAGAGAAACGATATTGATTAGCCTGAATTATTGTCAGATTATCAAAATTGATTTTGATTTATGTTTACGCTTGTCTTTTATAGTTTATTGAAGAATTATTACCTGTTTTGTCTACTTAGATAATAATATCCGTACTCACTCATGCGCGAAATGAGGAACTACTGGCATAGTTCAACAATGATATAACTAAGCACATTGAACGGATTACGCATGAAGCTCATACCCTTCGTAATAGACAGTCACAGGGATGCCATTGCAGAATGTATATGTCAGGAATTTTAGTCGGCGAAACATTCTCCTTCTCTCGTCCCCCGTTCCCATGGAATATTTCCTCGAGTTGTATCGTATATATTTTTTCGTTGCGGGTTGTACAATAATTGCTATATCGTGCGTTATACATATGTCGATAATCAATTTTGGAATAGCATTAACTAACATTGGATTGGCTATTCGCTATCTGTCGCTGGATTCTATTCCCGTTTCAACGAAGAAAGGAAATTGAGTTAGTCAGAATTAGATAGCTAACACGTTGAATCAATTAGATTGTATCAGAGAAGAATAATGGGATAATTTCAAGTCTACTAATCGATTTTTGTGTTTCTCGAAGAAACCTTTTCATAAATCAATTAAGTAAAGTAATGTAAATTAATTAAGTTAGTTTCTTATTATACATTACGAAGCGTCAAGTAGATCAAGGCTAAATCTTAGTATCTATATATTTCTGTGTAAATTTTAAAATATATTTTCCAGTAGAAGCTACGCGCCGTTTAGTTTATCTCCGTGATTGATACATCGTTAAATGCCAACATATTCGTGAACATTTCCTGATGAAGTATAAACTGCAATGTTCACGAAACGTTGGCATTTAACGATATATTAAGATATGGAGATAAACCGTAAACTACAAAACTTTTTTGAAGAAAATATCCATGAAAAGCTTAAAAATATATTTCTGAGTATTACAAGCAGCTGTGTATTACAAGTCCCGAACATAGTCGGTCATAAGCTTAAGCTGGAATAGTAACATCACAGATAAAATTGATTGTCAATAATAATAATACTAATAATTATTATTATTAATATTAAAAATTATACTAATTATATGGAAAATTGGATGAAATGAATTATAGGGTGATAACCAAAGCTGCTGTTATAGACAAGGTTCAGTAATGGATGCTTTTTAAGCCATGATAAGACTTTTGCTAACAAAACACCTTTGATGTATCATATAGCTCAAAAACTATCCATTATTGAGCCATTATGTCTATGACGTCTTTTGTTCACTACACTATAAGCTATATTATCTATACGTGAAATCTAAATTTTTATTACCCAATTTTTCATGTATATAATTAGTGCGGGATTCTTTTTAAATATATTTTCCAGTACACACTTTAAAATTTTTCATTTTTCATTTGATCTTCTTTATATAATCAAAGTACATTTCGATTTTTACGCGAGAACACGCTCTGAGTGAAATTGTTGAGAATTCGGCAGAGAATCGTTAGAATCGAGAAGTGTGCTACTCGAGAGGTCGACAATGGTCGTTTTTCAGACAGAAAAGCGACTTCCTCTCTTTCGTTTCCCATTTCGTCGATGGTGTGCCATATGCATGTGCTTCGTCGACCTGTTGTCGAAGGCCAAGCACAAAGCGGTCGCGCCGTCGCCATTTCCGGGTCAAAGTTCAACGAACGTACTCCACGTCCCGTACCGCGACGTTCATAGCGCGTGGGGGGTGGCTGGCACCTAGGTACTTGTACACAAATGCATATGTGGCGGCGAAGGAACACACGCGTGTTTCACCGGCGATCCGTCCGTATGCAAATCTCAGAATAGATCAAAAGGATTGTCTCTAATGTGCATCGTGTCGACTTTGTAGTATAAATCAATGCATTTTTTCGATCATGTGTCTCGTCCATTCTCTTGCGTAAAGATTCGATATTCTATTGAATTTTTTTGTGTTAAATTAATAACCGTTCGATTTTTCTCGTTTGCATAATTAGAGGATTAATTAAAATATTGCACATACACGTGATTTTAAGAATGTATCAGGTGTATAGGTCTCTACAAAAAATAATTAAGATTGAAAATTTAAACTTTTTATATAAAAATGAATGTTATATACATACAAAATAGTTTACAAAGGTTAACAGTTTAATTCAATTTCATAGTTTAAATGAAAATTTTCTGATTTTATTTTAATTATTTTTTTAAAACATCAATTTCTTATTAAAGTAATTTTTTTTCAGGTTTTAAATTACTGCGAAACTATTTATGTTGTATTATTTTCAAATACAATATAGAAAAATCTGTAACCTTTTTATAATTTTTCCATTTTGTTAAAAATACTTATAATATATTCTTAAACATTTTATGTATGAAAATAATATGTAGTTTGTCGATCCACTTACATCCTGGCCGATCATATGAGATTCATGACGCACGCCGAGCATCCTCGAGGATGCAAAACTAATTGACCATTAATCTTTATTATACGTTAAAACATATCACACATACTCAAGAAAATATTTTTAGATCGAGAAGGAAGTTAAAAGTTCGTGTTAATTTCTGACTATTTTTGCAAAATATTTATTTTAACACATAATAAAGGTTAATGGCTCATTATAGTTTTGCATCCTCGAGGATGCTCGATGTGCGTCATGAGTCTTACGTCATCGGTCATAGTGTAGGTAGGTCGGCGAACTGCGACCTGGATTCGATGGATGAATTCCACGCATTATCTAACGACCACGAAGCAATTCGGTATTCATCGATCCGGAACGTGTATCGACCTATATCAACTTGATTCCTTGCGCAAGCTTTATAACGCGTAATGGAACTTGGTATAAAATTTACGCGGCTTGCGGCATTTCATCCTTCGTCCTCTCTCGGTGAACTTTCCCATAAAATCTGTGAATGCGGATTCCGCCGATAGTATCTTTACATCTGCGCAATTTCAATTTATTTTTATTTTGCTTCGAAACTAACTTTTGATTCTCACTATTTTTTACAACTTTATTTCTTGCGCGGAACAATTTATAAAATCATGAAATTTAGAACAGTTCAGAGATACGAAAACATAAAATAATGGAGTCATTAATCTAACCAGAAAAAAAAATTGAATCCATATTTTAAAACCAATGTATAGTTTGTCAAAGTATGAAAGATCGTGAAAAAAAAAGTGAACACGCATGTAGCGTTTGCAAAATCACACGAAATTACCCTGAGATAAAAAACGAAGTAGATACACTGATTCTTTGTCGTTCAATTTAGTACGATTATATTTTTAAAATAAGATGAAAATTGAACATTGCGACTGAGAATCAATTACTACTTGCACTTTATACGGAAGCTTCTATTTAATTGAAAGAGTGAAGAATCGAATGGCGCCTCACTGACCGGCTTTACGAGGCGAATGAAAGGAAGGCGTATCTCTTCACGCTGTCCGTTATTTCCACGCTTTCCTCGCTATTCAATGTCAGTGGTTCAACCGGTTATTTCCGCGCGAGGTAACAATGAATAGCGGCCGGCATCATTCGCAGATCGTGCGATCAAACGTGGTTTGTAGCTACGCTAGAAATGAGCGGATATTATGCAGATTCAATTGTAGTTTAATTTATAAAAGACCGAGTTGCTGAAACGGTTGCAATCTTGATGCCGACTTCCATCCGTTGATTAGTCCCTTTTGAAGTTTTCTTTGACTAGAACTCTTGAATAGAACGAAAGTCAAAATTTAGTTTAGATCATCACGCAATCGTGAAGATTCCGTAAAGCAGTATTATTTTACAGATTTTTCGTGATTTCTTTTTGAGTAATGTGTATTTTAATTCTTGTCAAATCTATTAAATTGAAAAGAAACATATACGGAAAAGACGGTTTCGCTAAAGTATTTAAAAATTCAGCTAGATTTGAAAATAATTTTGCTGGACCATCCAAATAATTATAGAACGCTTAAACTGGTTGCTAGAATGTCAAAACTTTTTGCTGAATTGATTAATTAATTGATTAATCATGCTTGATATTTCCAATTAATTACGTAATTATTTTGATGGTTTTAACAAAATTATTCTCAAATCTGTAGTTAGCAGAATTTTAGATCTTTCAGCAAAATCGTTATTTCCATATATAATCTTTAGGAAAATATTAAACAGTTAATTTCGTATATGGAAGTAGAATCATTTATCCAATTTAGAGCGTGGAAATACGATTAATATTAAATGCATCCTGAGTGATGAGTTTATGAAATCGTAAGAAAGGAAAGAGAGGAAGAGAGAGAGAAAGAGAGAGAGAGAGAGAGAAAGGAACACTTAAAGGTTAAATTCATAATGTCAAACTTAATTTGAGTTATTTTTAATCATTTTTATTGTTCGCTATTCTTACTCATCATGTCGTTAATTTAATTAAAACAATAGAATTAAACAACTCAAGAAAATGTATTAAATTTGACTTAAATTTAGTTTAACATTTACTAAGTGCATACATTAATATGAATATTGTTTACTTTGAAGTTAACTATAGAAATTGATTGATTTATATTTCAATACACATGGAAGTTAAAAATATAACAAAAGAGGTTATTAATTGAAGAGATTGAGTTATTGCTCTTTTGATATCTAACAGTGAATGTCATAGATTTATATAATCGAATGTTTACTTCACTTTCACTTTTGTGATACTAATGCGTTATAAACGCTTCAAATACTTCAAATACTCCAACATATGTTCGAAAATGCGTATTGATCGATTCAACCATTTACTTTATTTGTTTCATCATCCAATACGATTTACGAATGTTATCCTCCTTCGCCTCGAGTTTAAGCCGATCGATGATCGGTTTTTCCATTTTAACTTGTAGAAAAGTCAAAGTACCCAGCCCGAAGACCGTTTTCGACGTTACGCTGTTAAATTCAGTATAAGTCATAGTGAGCCGTAGCGGCACGTTCTCACGATGTAAATCACCGTTTCTACCCTTGATTTACCCCGTTCTCTCGAAGGATAAACCCGCGCATTTTCTCTCACATTGCATACCGAGTAGGATTCAGCATACTGAATAGGACTGAGCTCGAACCGCGGTAATTTATGTTCTTTTCCTTACATTCCTTTACTCACGTGATACTCTTTACATCACGAAAGTTTTTTATCGCGATATTTTTAGTGCTTTAGCGCTAGAAGTACCGAGCGGTTATTACCATTTCTATTTTTTAGATTAATAAGTTGTTTCTTTAAACATAGAATTCTGAAATTTTTTGACTTTTCAAAAATTATACTCTTTATATACCTACTGTATATTGTCTTCGTTATTGTACTGTCACACAATTATCGTTAAACAGTTAACTATTTTTTATTTCTTTATCATTCTGAATCTTTTTTTCAATGAAGAAAAGAACGAACAAGCAGTTCAAAACTGACCGAGTGCTGATATTTATCTGATTCTTTTCTACATGGATGGAACTTAATAGTTTTTCCACATTCTACCCGCAATGTCCATGGATTCGTATATCATCGTCCTTCCCTAAAGCCGTAATCACACTAGTGATTGTCGGTTGGATTGCGATTGTGACTCGCGATTAGCGATTACTTTTCAACCAATCAGCAAAGCAATTAGTGATTACTTTATTCTGATTGGTTAAAAAATAATCGCCAATCGTCAGTCGCAATTCAGTCGGCAATCGCTAGTGTGATTACGGCTTAAGGCAGAGGAGTTACAGTGAATATCCCGGTCGTTTATCCGTACGATTGATTCGCTTATATGAGTCTACATTTGTACGTATTTCCTCGCGCACGAGCTCTATCGATCAACGAGTGATACCATTTTCTATAATATTCTATTTTATATAACTTTATGAGGGAAATACGCTTTCTCTCTTATTTATCGCTGCACTTTACTAAATTACTTTCAGATATTCCAAGCTTTTTCTACATATTATTTTTTAGTGTTTCTTTTTAACGTTTTTCCAAATAAAAAATTAATAGTTGTGAAAGATTTATAAATGATTTGTTAGATTTCTGGGATGTCTAATTTAATTATTTTACTATGATTATACATATACCGCCTATTTACAATACTTTCTTTCAACAATCCGTTGTTTTCGTTTCCCAATTTGTTATATAAAAATATAAAATCTAGCTCGCATAATATTTTGCAGTAAAGTTAGCGTGAATAAATTTTGCGGTAGTATTATTATGATTATGAAATGCATATGCGAAATTTTAGTGCGTCAACATGAATAAAATAAAAGTCACCAATGTGCTAGAAATGTCAAAGAGATAAAAAAAACTTATTCCACTAGCATCACGCAAGGAAGTGCCACGACTAGTTTCATATCGTGACACGTTAAAGCAAGAACGTAATGTACAAGATTTATTTGAAATGCGATATTTCATAAAGCGAGAACAAAGTTTATGAATTATGGAATTTCTTCAGAATCTCTCATATATTTTTACATTGATAGCATCTTGCACCTATTCTTTCATTACTCATTGTTTCGTCTATCTTATATCTTATTATCGACTTTATTCTCCGTCGTAAACTTTATGTTGCAAATTGAAAATCTGGTACAATAACAAAGCGACGGACATTCCTTTAATTGCGAGTTGCACAAACTCGCGCTTGCAACAAGCGTAATTGCAGGACTGGAATTGCATCTGGCTGGCAGTCGTAATGTACTTATGTAAATTTTGTTGATTCAGTTTACGGCACGAGAGCTCGAAGAAAAACAGAAAATCATGCTAAAATTAACGCGCGGCTCGTACTTCGTTAACAAGCACACGACTGAGTTCCTCTGAAAAAGTGTAAATTAAATTCGAAATAAATCATGAATAATTTCATGCTAAATCAGTATCATTTCTGTGTGAGTGGTTGCATTAAGAACTTTGGAACTTTGAAAGTGATAATGTGAAAACTTATTACGTGGTGCTGTGTATTTAACTAATTGTCAGTTAATTCTATACCGATACGTTCCGAATAATCGGGAATAGGTCACTTTCGAATATAATTACGATGCTTACATAATCGCAGTATTAAAAGTCAAACAATTATATAGGTACAATCAATTTTACGAGACTAAACATATTGAAATTTTATTATCTTTGACAAACTGAAATGTATATTAAAACGGGAATATAATTATTTTTATCTAATGTTGTTCCCAGCAGAAATAAAAATTAATTTTTTTTCGATAAAGTGACGGTAAATGTTGTCCAAGAAAAGAACAAAATAAAATTGACATAAAACTTATATCTAAACTCGATTATTGTTTCGATCCAAAAGAAAGATATTAATTGTAATGAGAAAAAACGAATAATGAATTAACCTTCGGTTTGTAATCATATTTTTACTCCCTCTGTAGAGTCGAAGTTCTTTTTACTCTTCTTAGCTTCCAAAAAATGTGAAAAAATTCAGGGTTACTTCTCAACATCTCTATTACATTACTAAATAGTTTTTTAATAAGATATTTTAGAGAAGCATCGTTCTTCTTTTATTTCGCAGAAATTTGAAAATAAAATTTCGCTTTTGCCAAAAAAGATTTAGATTACAAACAGAGTACTAATAATGTGTTTATTTCAAAGATAAATTGGCAAAATTTCATTTATTTTTTTCATCTCGATCTCCGAATTTAATCTCGAAAATTTTATCTTGTGAAATGCTGATTAATATTAGAATTAACACATTTCGTAAAAACTGATTATACGTATATAGGTACGAGTGCGAACCAATTATACGATGAAATTGCGTGCTCGTAGCATTGTATCTAGACAATTATGTTATTAAGCAAATTACATTGATTGGATTTGGCATCAAAAATATTATCAAAATGTATACCCTATAATTAATACTGTTTCTATTCATTACTTCTCTGTAATATGCCGTTAATATTATTATCCGATATTTTATCGCGATTATAACCGTTCTCTTTCTATTTCATTCAATACATGACAGTAATAGTTAATTTAATTATGTGCAAAATTAAATACGTTTTGTATTGCTATAAAATCTACAATCACATTTAAACGACTGTAGATTAATTCTTTGCAAAGTATCTTTAAGAAGATACCACTTATGAAAAAAAAATTTTATTACAATGTGTACTGCAATTCGTTGATTTCGAGTAAATTCATATTATGAAATAAAAATCTGCCAGCAGCGGCTTTTTCGTTCTTGTATTTGTCCTCGATTATCGATTTCCTCTGCATAAATGTTCGTAACTGGAGAAGCACTTCTTAAATTATACGTTTTTGTACTTAAAATTCAATAATGTTCTTAATTGGGTCGCAATAACGTAATATATTTTACCATTGTTTTCAACGAGCTTCTGATCTGGAACCATAAATAAAAAATATAGGTATATTTATAAAGCTCTCATTTGCCCGCTTTTTTAATTAATTATTAGATATAGATGTATTTTTCACGTTATGATTACGATGATTTTAGAGAACACATATTCATCAAAAATAGAATATTATAGAAATAGATAGAATTGTATGTGTATATGTACAATTATATTTATTATCTACTCGTTTTCTAGATACATTTCCAATATCCTCTTCCAATTGTAAATCCATTTTTTTTTTAGAGACAAAAGTACATTTATTTTTTTTAAGTTACGTAAAATTGATACACAAAATATTACCATTTTATTCATTTTTGCCAAAAAAAAAAAAAACAGGAAATTACAATTTTAAAATTAATGGACATTAATAATTGATATTAAATTTAACACATTTTACGTGTCCTAAACGGTCCACTCAAATTTTTCTCTTATTTATTAACTGATTGAATTGGGCACAAAAATAATTTTAAAGTAGGCATCACGCATGCAACTCTTTCAGGATCGACTTTAACTTTTTAGTGGCAGCAAAACATGTCTAAGGGGCGTACAGTAGTAAGAGCCTGCGTTTAGTCAGACCTGACAGTCATCGATGTTAGTACCAGTGTATAGACTTCGCGTGCAACCTCGCATTGCAATCTTCCCGTCTGCTAAGGAAATGGTTTTCTGCTTTTCGCATGTGTGTGTTCAAATTACACATTTATTTCACGATTCAACCGACTTATTAAGCAGCCGTTGGTTTGTAGACAAAACATAGAAAAAAAATTTCGATTGAATATACGATAATATCGAATATTTTGTTCTTCCCAATATATCGCCAATTTCTTTTATTCAAATGTGACATTGATTGGCTATATATTCATTTATTATATGTATATTCATTTACTGTTGCCACGTGACAATTAGCGATGCAAAAAGCAAATGATTGGATGAAATTCGATCTCATGCAATTTGTCGTCGTGCTTATGAAACAATATCTACTAATTTGGCGAACGTACTGACATGTCGAATTTCCATATGGTTCGCGAATTGTTATCGGTCGCGCTTGGAAAATCACGGGATCGAAATGCGTGTATAAACTACACGGGATTAATTAACGCCATGTAAACGAGGATTGGCCAATGGTCACGTATTTGCCAAGCTCGTACCCGCGACACAAACCCGATTCCCCATCCGGCACGTATCGCATCGATTTGCTATCCGCATCCCCCCCCCCCCTTCGTGGACAGGTTCCGTTAATGTATCGTGACGAACAATTGCAAGCAAGAATGGCCGGTGATAGCAAAGATAATTAGTATAGCCGAGTGATCCGCGGCAGAACGTGAAACTCACGTTTCCACGCTTAATCCCGATTTCCACGCTGCATTTGCGCGTCTGTGGCTTTTCTCGTAATAAAATGTGAATGCCATGGTACAGCAAATTTATTTACATTTTCCATTCCATTCGTATAGTTTCTTTTTAATTCAGGAATAGTCACCATGTTTTTGCAATTCAGTTGCGGTAAAAGGGTAAATTGTTATAAAATAGATATTGTTCAACATAATTTTTTTTTCACGTTATTATAATAAATAACTATTATAGTATAATAACTAATATACTGTAATAACTATTATAGTAAATAACTTTTCACGTTTTTTTAATAACTATTTTTTACACTTTTAAATTTGCAATTTTATCAAAAGCCCGCAAGAAAATAGCGTTTTATTAATCGTGATCTGTTAAATTTACTACGTGTACCATATCGTTTAGATCAATATGATTAAAAAAATTCTAAAAAAATAAAGAATAAAAAATTTTCATAGAAAAAACATCTTATATTAACAGACAAAGTTATCAAATACCAAAAAAAAAGTTTTAAAACCAAGTAGAACATAAATTAGCCTGGGTCAAATAGACTTTCAAACAGTATAAATGAACCGATTAGCAGGGGATTAATTAATAACTTTCTTTTTCAACAATACTGTCACAATGAGCTACTTGTTCTTTTTGTAATATTTGTTTGGCTTCTACTTACATTTTTCAGAAAATTGTGAATAAGTTCATGTTCATGTTTTCAAATACTAATAAATCGGAAAATGATCAACGGTATACAATACATTGTTAATAATACTGACTTTTGATTGAGATGCAAAAATACTCCAGATAGATATAAAATATATTTATATAAAAAAATGAGATGACTGCGGATTAACCGAATTAATAAATTCTGCCATTTAACGGAACGCATAAAAGAGTACTTTCTTCAATAGTTCGTATTCTTTTGTATGTAATTATATACGTACACGGAGAGAATTTTTTCTTAGAGTTTACCCCGAAAATATGATAGTCGTGGGATAACATTGTATTTCGAAGAATTTTAATGTAAATCTCTCTCATTCATTAATAAAACTACAATAAAGTATAAAATAAGTTTGATTAATTTTATTGAAGTGCATGGTAAAAAAATCTTTAAAATATTGTATTGTACCACAACTACCATATTTTCAGGGTAAATTTCAAAAGAAAATTCTCTCCGTGTAAAAGATGAATTACTAAATCTTCTTTAATTTAATTCAGTCGTTTCTTACAAACTTCGTGCTTTCTATTAGGCCAGTTTTACTGTATGACGTGAAGAATTATGCAGAGACGACGAAGAGATCAATGAAAATGTAATAGAGAGCAACGCGGAAATTCAAGCGCCGTATTTATACTCGGAATTGTAACGTTTATGCGAAATAATCGTAATTTACGTCCAACTTTATAATGTATGATTTAATCGGCTATATTTTTCAACGCGAAAACCGACAGAAACCGTCGCTACCACGGTGGAGCGCATTTTGCGCGCGCGCGCACGAGAATATTTATCAATTAATGAAAGCGTACGGCGTGTTTTATCTCGATTGCCGTCGATCGATTCCGTGGATTAACAATATTAATAAGCGATTTCGTATTTTTTATCCGTGGAAGTTTATGGTAAAATTAATGCGCGTATTAATCATTCGCCTCACAGAAGAAACTCGATAGTTAATCCTGAAAGTCGGTGTATGGATGTGACACGTGCAGGAGACATATGTGTGTGTTGGGTTTTGTATAAGCTCTAATAAAGCTGCGAGGAATAAATCAAAAATGTTTCACTTGTTTTACCAAACGCTCGACGTGGTACTTCAATGAATACTGAACTGTGTATAATTACGGATAATGGAGCATATGGCGCTTTTCAAAACACGTGCATTCGTTGATTTTAGTAAGAATTATGACCGATTAAATATCTCATTGTTATAATTGTTATTTGATTTTTTTCGTAAAAAAAACAGTCGATGTTTAAAGGTCACGAATTTAGGAAAATGCAGAAGATGGTGCATTGAAACTTTAACCTTTAAAAGACGAAAGTCTATTTTTAAAATCTTAAAGCTTTTTCTTTGAACAAAATTTGTTGTAATTCATTATATTAATGTATTTCTTATCTCAAAATGTGACAGTGCCACTATAGATGGCTTTTCCATCCTGTAAAGGTTATCTTTGAGAACCAGAACTTTCTAACAAAATAACTTACGAAAGATCTTGCTTTCTAAAAGTTTTTGGGATTGAATTCTTGAATTTGATTCTGGTCTCAGAATTTTAAAAAAGTAATCTGATTATTGTAATCTGATTATAATTCGATTTTGGAAGGTTTTTGATATCTAAGTTTGAATGTATATATATATATATATATAGCTTGAAAATATAGAATTTCTAAAGGATAGTAACCTAACTTCCATACAGAAAGATCATCTAGTGTCACAGGATTCATAATCAGAGTTTGGAAGTCAGTTTGGAAATTAGTACTAACTATTTACGTATCACTGATGAGTTTTGAATACAGCGAAACTGGAAACTTGATGTTACTTTGCAATTGAAAACTCCTTAAAACCGAGTATTATGATAATCAAATTATTTCTTTTAAATTCTGTCCATCATATTCTATCTATCAAATGGGATCATTGATCCATAAAGAGTTAAATCAGAATGAGAGCTAATTCTAATTGATAGAATTGACCAAGCAAAGTAACATTAAACTATACAGACGTACTTATGTGCATATATTATAGGTCCGTTTTTCATAGCTGAACTAGTCTCTTTGTACTTAAAGCGAAATAGACATATGTGTTTGATATTTGGCAAAAGCGAGAAGGAAAGTTCTAGCAGTCCAGTGCGGCAATAAAAAACATTACATCGAACAGAAACTTATATTTCACGTCGGAACAAACCTGCATTGCGCGCACACATGTGGCGGTCATTTATGGCAAAGCACAGTTCTTTCCATTAGGATACAATCCTCGGAGAATTATACGTGAAGAAATCGCAATCTGAGGACGGCCTAGTTTTTAAAACTATTATTGTTACGTGCTGTTATCTGTTTTTCTCTTTTCGACTTGCTAGAGAATGGATGGTGATAATCCAACATATCGTAAAATTGTATTAGAAAACGACAGGCAATAATTTAACCGCGATATAATGATAGATAATCTTATCGTAATTTCGCACGCAACTGGCGAAACCATGACGGTATCTCATTTGAATCACCGAGCGATGCCTTGACTGATTTCCGGCCGCAATTGCCTAGTTCTGACGGTCGAAGTGACAGAAATACAATTATCGAGAGAAGGCAGGAAGAGGATTTCAAATACAAACCTTGATAACACGATATAATATGGAAACTATTTTTGCTGTTTATCTTGATTGATTTTTAATTAGATGATTATGTTAATCTTAAAATATAATTATTATTTAAAACACATCACGAAATTATTATATCTTTTTGATTCATTATTTTATTTTTATTTTAATCCTTGCCTTGCGACTTAAGATGACTTCCAGAGTATGCAATTTACATTTTTACATTTATATATTTGTACATTTTAATATTTTCTTCTTATATTTTCCATTTGTTATTTAAAATACCACAGAATTATTTTTATGGCACGATAAAATCATGATGGAAATTCTAATCTTGTTACATAATAAATTTATTAATAATTAATGATATAATTATTATTAATTATTAATTTTCTGCTTAGGCAATTATTAATTAATTGATTTAATTAATTAATATATCAAGTTTTAATTGAATTAATTAATGTCTAAAACTTGCTAATGGATAGTGATATATCATGCAATATGTAGAATAACTTTCTTGTTTCTACCACTAATTTGTAGAATGACATTAAATGTTATAATAGTAAAATAATGAAAGCGTGTCGTTTATCACGACTATTGCCCGTTTAATCTAATCCAACTAGAGAAGAGATTGGATCATTAATTTGGCTACATGAGCAAACCGGAGAACCACAGATAGAATCTAACGTTCCTACAAGGACTAACCAACTGCAATTAGTCGAAAATAGGAATAGGAATTTATTTACGAAAGGATAATTTTCAACTAATTGGCCGTTGATTCTTACAAAAGTGCCACGACATATCAGGGTAGTTTACCAATTTATTCACTCTCTCCTCTATCATCGAGCTACAAAAAGGACTAATACCTATTTCTACCAATGTAGTTTAATTTTAATTTTGGTTCAACTGACTCTTTATCTTTTTCTAATTCTAAGAATTAAAAAAAGATGAAGAGTAAGTTCAACCGAAATTAAAGTTAATCTACATTGGTAGAACCAAGTATAAATAATCCTTCATCGCTTAACTCCCACTTTTTTCAGTACGTATATAGGTAGTCGTTCATCTAATACTGCCACGTTGTTCGCTGCAGCAACAAACGATTCGGGACTTCATATCCGTCCTTCGTCATGCCACTTGAATCGCATTTAAGTCAATCTACAGCAACGATCAACGACTTCCCGCGATCTCTGATTCATCAAAGATCACGTGGCGTTTATACGTGCGATCGGCGAATCATTGACTCCCTCCGATCGTTATCCATTGTTCCATGGTAATGCGCGTCACGGCGTCCTCGTCGAGCCACGCCTGAAAAAGCGAGCGGGAGCGCGTTGTCGTTAGTGCGCGATGTGCCGCCGGTTAGACATTTCCGGTTTCGCGATCTTGATCGTTCGCTGCGTTCGTGAGGCTCGTCGATCGTGGGGAGTACCACCGGCGAGCTTCTCGCCGCCGCTGTCACCACCGTCATCGTTGCCGTCGTCGTCATCGTCGTCGTGGACGTCGTGGATCAGGGTCCCGATTCTCAGGCCCCTCGGATCGGTCGCGCTGCGCTCTTCTCCGCGCCGCTTCGCGAGCTGAGGGCAGGCCGGAGGATCCTGGGCGACAGCCGCACCGATGATGGGATTTATTATGGGCTGCACGTGTTTCAAAGGTACCAGCCTGTCGCATCTGTTTCAAGGTCGGTACCGTTTGAGGTTGAACTCCCACGAAAATGCACCTAAGCCGAAAACCTCCCTCTAATGATTGCACGGTGTATGTATGTATGTATATGTATGTGTGTTTATTCGTATGCACGGAAAGAACGGTTTTGCTGAAGTATCTAAAAAATTAGCTATAGATTTGAAAATAATTTTTGTAGTCTAGTAAAGTAATTATGTAGGACGCTCAAACTGATTACTGGGATGTCAAAACTTTTTATAGCATGTTCATCATACTTGAGTTTCCTACATAATTATTTTGATAGTCTAGCCAAATTATTTTCAAATCTATATCTAAATTAGATATTTTAACAAAATTGTTCTTTCCGCATGCATATGTTTGCACAGTTCGAAAATTTGTGTTAAATTTAACACATTAAAAAAATCGTTTTTTCCACGCACACATGTATGCACGGTTCAAAAATATGTGTTTTTAACACATTTCACGTTTATTCAAACGATCCACTCAAATTTTTGTGTCAATTTTTAGTACATAGTAATATGTTAGAAAAATACATAAATACTAAGTAAAAACTTAATAAACATAACACTAATTTATTTTTAAGCTAATAAACATATTTCTTCAGTAAAAACCACATTGATAGTGTCTTAAATTAACATGTTTCAATAAAATATTTACGCTTATAACATGTTATATTAACACATTTTATTTATTTATTCTAAAATTTATGTTTTAAATTGTTATTTTTATGTTAATTATTTACTTATTTATAAATTGTATTATTTTAGCACAAGAATGTTGAATAGTTTAACATAAAAATATTTAACTAACATAATCATATTATATCAAATAAATACTTGGTTTTTAACAAATGTGTTAAAAATTCAACACAAAAATTTTAACCAGAACCGATTTTATCACAAATATAAAATAATTTTTACTGTATAAGCACGCGGTTTTAATAGGTCGATTAAGTATCTGGAAGTGGAGATGAGTACGGAGATAACATTTTGCAGTTATATGTTTTCGAAGAATTATGGTATAATTAATCTCAAATATTAAAGGAACGTATTTCGCTTTTTTATCTATTCTTTTAATTTTATGTAAAAATATAAGTTTAAAGGCTGTTCCGTTTTTTAAATTAAAATTGTACGAGCTTTCAAAAAGTCTGAATGTTTCGACGCTTATTTTAGCTAGTTATTCTAGATTAAGCATTCCCATTTTATGTACAAATAAAATATTATTTTTATTATTTCTATTTTTAGTCCATATTTCCAAGAAATATAGTACTAAAATATGAAAATAATTTTACTATATTGAAAGTTCTATAAACACAAGTAATTTATCTATATTATTTATATTATTTATCAGTACTATATATTTATGCTGTGTATATATATATATATATAAAATACTTAAATATAAAAAATTGTGAAATATGTAAAAAGAGATATAGAGATTATATATATGTATATATATATTTAAGTTTTTATATTTAAGTTCTTATATATTCATTTATTAATATGTTTTTAATATGTAATCGTTGATGCATCATTGAGTCGGATCTTTTGCGAAACGGAATAATAAAATTAAGCTCTATCTGGTCTAAAAAGATAAAAATATATATCCATTATCTTGCACAACAGACAAGTTGTAAAGTGTTTATCACCAAGTAAATACGCGAAATACGAACTTATCGCTAAATTCTACTCACATACACCTACATATATAAAACTCTCAGCGACACACATACACACACACCTGTAATACCTATATGTAGAAATTTCTCCGTATGTTACCTATCCAACTTGTCGCTAATGACGAAGCTCGTTAAGCTGCAATTACAGTCGGGTAATGTCTTTTGCACAAGTTATTCCTTGCCTCGGTGAAAATCTGCATATTGCTTATCGATATCGATAATCGATACCGTATTTCGGCAACATACATCATATACATATGTACCAGTTCATCGACTACATGCTGCCACTCGAGCGGATGAATAGGTGTGAGGAATGGGTTGAAAATGAAATAGCATTATTTCTCGCACCCTCTCAGCACAGGTATACTCGCATATATTCGCACACACACACGTACACGTGCACTTGAGTGCACGTGCATACGTATGATGCTCGACATTGCGGAGTTGCGAGCCGAAACTGTCGAGCTTCGTAATAATGGTCGCACGTTTCGCGACGCGTAACTGTCACTGCCACAAGGCGCTCAGTTCGCATTCACTTGCATATACATAAACTCGTACACGTGTACGCCTACATACGTATGAACTCATCCTACGGTTCCGTTTTACTGTTATACACTGTCCCGTATTTACCGACACGATATCGTTGCCGTTTCGTAGACATAGCGAATCACGTCAAAGGCATACGTCGTACGAGACGAGTAAGGTCGTACGCAAATTGTTTTCGTATACGCATTACGTGTTTGTCCTCTCCCTGCACTTAACCCTTTAGCCCCGGAAGTGCGCGGGTGGAGGTTTACACGTGCTATGTATTGGCAATTCAACGTAGACGTTGCTATTGTACACTGTTAAATCTATAGTGTCAAATTTAACCTACCGTGAGTCGCCACTGATCCTACTCAATCATGTCGTTATTTTATACTAAAACAACGGTTATATTTGACACTATAGTGTTAATTTGATATTGTATAGTGTCAAATTGACACGGTATAGTGTCAAATTTAACTATCATTTTGATAAAAAATAACGACATATTTAGTAGGAGCAGTGGCGACTCACGGTAGGTTATATTTGACACTATAAATTTAACAGTGTAACGGCGCGTGTTTGCTCGTAACAGAAAGATTCTAGTATATGTATGCTTTTGTCTTGTTTCATAATTCTGTTGCTAAATTGCGGTAATAAGAAGCAAGCATTTGTTATAGATTAAGAGCTTTATCTTTGTTTATTCAGGATCTATGTACACTGTTAAATTCAAATGTGTAATATTAAATTATACTCAATTTGAATTATTTTTTAGTCATTGTTGTAGGTCGTTGCTACTGCATTATCGTAGATCCTGTTGTTAAGTTAAATAAAACAATGGAGTTAAATAATTTAATTCGAAAAATGTATTAAATTTGACTCTTTAGTTTATTATTTACTAAGTACAGACGTTAATGGATGTTGTTTACTTTGAAACTAATCACAGAAATGGATTAATTTATATTTTAACACACATAGAGAAGTTATAAAAATAACATAATGTTATTTTTAATTAAAAAATATGCTTTCACACAGTTTGCTTTCAAATTACGTCAGTGTTACATTTCTTGTGTTAATATTTTTACGTAATATTTATGTTACTTTCTGACATATTCATCTTGTGTTAAATTAACACAATTTGAGGGAACGTTCGGGATACGTGAAATGTGTTAAATTTAACACAAATTTTCCGACTATGTAGCTTAAATCGCTCGAGAAAAAATAAACGTTACTAAAATAATATAAGTAAAAATAACAATTTATTTTGATTAAATTAAAAAAACAAACGAAATAGTTTATTTGGGACTCGACTCTCTTTAATTCGAAATCCCTCCGATATATCGAATGTATGATGAGAATTTCTCTCGATTTTTGGACGCACACAATACATGCGTCACCAGATGACACTTTGAAGGGTCAAGCGGTGATATCTTTATATTTTTCCGTCTAGTACAACGATGCCATTGATCACGCTGCTGTCACGCAGGTGAATGTATTTCGAAGGCGTACGAGTGCGCTTCGCGTGGAAAACAATGCCGTCGTACATGGTGCAAAGGCATCTCGTATCCCTCGCGCGTGTGACGTGTTCTGCGTAGGTATGTCATCGTGCTCTCGTGCGTCCCTCATACGACGCGCATAATAAGCAGCGAATCGTGCTGTCCGCGACGGTTTCCTTTGTAATCAAATTAGGCACGTCGGTGTCGTCGTACTAAGCGCCCAATAAAACGACGCTCCTCGTTGAACATAAATTTCCAGAGGAAATTTACTAGGAGAGATTCACATTCGCTTGTAAAAATATAGATACATGCAAAAAAAACAAGATATTTCTTCCATGAAAAGAAAACGCGGATCAATTAATTAAAGAAGTGTAATGGACGGAAAATTTACTCTGAAATTGACTTTAAGAAATTATTGGCTGAAACTTTGAAAGTTGAAAGTTATTACAAACCGCAATGTTTTCATTAACTTTTTAACAAAATAAAATTTATCTCACCTATCATGAAATTCACTCAATACTGCTCAAAGAAAATCCAGTGATGATAATTGGTTTCTATAATGTCTTTGAAAACATTTTCAATCATCTCTGCGATACTTTGAAATTGATTTTTGTAATGCTCTTCCTGATGTTATGTCGACGACTTGAAAGTCCTTATCGCTCATTATTCTATGTATTTGTATGATTGCACGACATAGGTAATTAGAATTTTGGTAATTTTGTTACTTTAAGAATGCTAGGTTAAACACATTGTACCGACACGAATTTCCAAGTTTTCATGCTCCCATTCTTTCGAGTATCATCCACTTGAAGTGCGATTCGGTTGAGAGTAAAATTACATACCAGAATAAATAGAAACTCATGCTTGAAATGCATGAAAGCTTATTATCGCGCTTCTGTGCGTATAATTCAAAGCAGCATAAAAGATGAAGTATCTTTAAGAGAAAGAAAGAGGGAAGAAGAGAAAAGAAAAAATAAATTTGACGGCGTTTCGTGTTAGCTTGTAATTATCTTCCACATGGAAGGATCGCACGAACCAATTTTTCGCGAGTTAATTTGTAATTAGTTTTGAAGTTATTTGTAGTTTCCGTTTGAAACGACGCGTACATGTTTTTGTCTATTTAAAGATGTATCAAGTATATAATTTCTCTCTATGAAAGAAGGCAGTGGAATTGGAAAGTATGTTTCTGTATAAAATATGATATCTATTCATATGTTATATACATATGAAACCATTGAGTAAGATCAATATTTATATTTAATAATATAATGTTAAAGTTTAAATGAAAACATTATCTTATTTATTTTTTAAAAATATACTTTTTATTGAAATAATTTTTGATCCAGGTTCTAAATCGCTGTCATATTTTGGTATTACTTTCAAATAATTACAATATAAAAAAATATGTAATTTTTTCATATTTGTCTCATTTTATTAAAAAATACGTGTAATATATCCTTAAAGTTTTATATATTGCGTGTAAAAGAGTTGCTGTCTTTGTATCAGTACTAAAAATATATAATCTCTCTTAGCAATGACTATTTTTTCAATTATCTATTAATCTGTCTATCTAATAATGTAATTAAGGGGATGGGTGGAATAAAAGGCCTAATTGTAAAATCTTGATATTAATAAAAATTAAAATAACATGCTACTTTTTTATTATACACAAATGAGTACAGTATCGAATGAATTTATGTAATGTCTTTAAGAAGTTACATGTTACAATACTTTTCTATTACGATCAATATTTATGAATAATTTAATTACATGAAAAACCTAATTGCTAGAAAAAGGGCCGAAATAGAATTGTGCCTTTATTCCGTCCATCCCCTCAATTACAAGTAAATAAATTGAAGTTTGTTTTATTTTTGAATATAGAAAATATATATTCTCGAAAGCACACACACACATTTGTTAGAAAATAATTATTTTCAAAATTATTTGCCATTAAAATAATAACAGAAATATACATGGCAACAACTATACTTCTTTTTTTTTTGGTTAAATTAATGTTTTATGTTTTATTTCGCAGAACGTATTTAATCTTCATTCTACATTTCTATTGCAAAAGACTTTTCTTGGCTATTTTAAATTAATATTTTTTTTTATAGATTTAGAGATTTATTTTCTGTGTTATTTCTTCGGAATGAATATATCAAAGAATCGAAATAGACAAAGTTCTAGCAGAATAGTTATTGGTAATTTGTACATGCAAACATCCCATTAATATCTAAATGTATCTTGCAACTCTACATCACAAATTAGTATGACAAATTGAATACATTTAAGCCACTTATACGTCGCTTAAGAAAAATCGTGACTTTGCATTGGACAGTAGACCTGTATTGATGTGTAAAGTGCTTCGATAAAATCATAATTAATTCAAGGCGCGTGTTGCAACAGGATAAATCATAAATTTAAGTGGAATTACGTATACAGTACTTTGATAAATTTGTACATAATCGCTGTTGCATTTCAAGTCACCTTTATTTAGGCTAATGAACTAGCAATTTTTACAGCGACACGAATTTGTTATATAATTATATTTTTCTCTTTTTGTTTCAGGTATGTGTAACCACCTCATTTATGCATTAATGCTAACTAAACTTTAGCATTTTGATTCTGCGCCGGAATTGTAAGTTGATAATCAAATTAAGATACCTACATGTATAAGAAATAAAAACAATAACAAATGAGGAATCAATCTGTTAAACATTCATATGTATACATGCTTTACATGTGAAGAGAGAGAAAGTACAACAATTATTAATTTTGTCAAAGAGGCTTTGTTGTTTTAGACTGTCAAATTCAAATGTTTTGGAGGAAGCGTATTTGGCAAGAATTATTTATAATAAATTTTTCTTTTATTTATTTTTGAAAATGGAACACGATAAATATTTATTTGACTTAAACGAATTAAAATTAAAGCTTTTCTTTTTAGAGATTTTTCCTGCAAATTTTTTATTTTGGCTTAACTCGATGATATTTAATTCACATGAATCTATTTCGGTGCTAGTTATTTTCAGTCGTTTTAAGGCCAGCGTATAATATCGATTTAATATTACAAGGATAACATTCTGTCGGTCTTTCTCTTAGCGAACTTTACATCGATTTTGCTTTAAATGAGCAGACTGTTCAGTCACTGCTTCTTTTATCTACTTATTTATTTTTTTCATTAGCACATAATCAGAAATACTTATTAAATATAAACGTGATTACAAAAAAGATCAAGTTTTTTGTCATAATCGAACCATTTTCAAATCTTTTTAGCGTTCTTTTAAACGAAACCTGCCGCCATCTCTCACCAAGATTCAGAGATGCTTGTCAGCGATCAATAAAACCTCATGTAGGTTTATCATAGTGAAAATTAATTAAAAATTAATAAACAACTTTAGGAAAATAAATATTTATTAGTATGACATATCTCTAAGAATGAAGGAATAAGTTTGAAAATCGGGATTAAAATCATTTTTCCTAATTTTACGAGAAATGGACCACAGATTCTTCTTTCTTTCCACCGACGGCCGGTAAAGCTTTCTCTGCAATCGATTGTAGAGCGACTAGTATACCGCCTGCGGATTCTATCCACGGGATGTGGCGCCTCCATTCCTGTCGTAAATCTTGCGTTATCAAACTGGCGCAGTAAATGATGTGCTTCATGTTATCGCTTACGTGTTAACTGAAAACAATGTTAATATATATATTTGTTGTTATAACAATATATAGATTATTTGGAATTAGATTTTTTAATATTAGTTTTTAATAATAATTAACAATATTTATTACGATTTTTAAATATTTAACATTCAGGTCCTTATATGATTACATTTAGAATTAAAATTCTAAAAAAAAAATATTTGAAAGAACGAAATAAACAGAAAGAATGTTAATTGCCTCTCGATGCACTTATTTTCTGAAACACTGCTGTGTTTCAAGTTGTTGCTCAGATTTTCGAATGACTTTTTATGTAAACTTTATAGACAATACAATTATCTTCTCTACACGGAAAAAAAATGTTTTTGGTTTACAGCTAATTCTGATTAACTGAAATTGCATTAGCTACCTATAGCTATGAATTTGCTAATGCATACAAAAGATTTGCTTCTGTAGCCAATATAAGGACGTGATAGCAAAATATGCATATCTGTTACAGATCGATTATTTAACAATATGAAGTTAGTTATCACAGTTATCGGATATGTCCGTGTAAAAGAAAATTGTCTCTACCACAGCTAAATAGGTTTGCTGAAACTGTACTTGCTACCAAATTGTCTATTACACAGAAAACGTTTGCTGCAATGATCAATACATCGACATAATAGCAAAATGCTTGTCTGTTACAATGATAATATTTAGACCTCACAGCTAATGGAAATTAGACCTCGCAAATACGACGTTAGGTGTCCATATAATGCTACTGAATTTAGCTGCCATACCTAATTTTTAGCTGTGGCAGCTTTTTTCCCCGTGTAATTAACTGTTTTAAAGTCAACTACATGATTGACATATCGTATAATCAATTCTTCATTACTTGCATGGGGTATAACTAACAATAAGATATCCCACTTTTATTACAAATTCACTAAATGTACGCTATTACACACATTATTATATTTACCGTAAATCGTTTCACAATTTAAAAAAATTTTGTATTTATTTTTATCTAAAGAATGTATAGAATTTTATCAATCTTTATTTAATTGTAAATTATCAAACAGAATTAAACAATTAAAAATTGAGATGTAATATTGGCGTGTCAGAAACATCCCACGCGATCAATGTAGAGTAAAAGTTTAGCAATCTATGTTATCACCGATCACACACTTTAGGAATGCAAATCTCGTTAAGAACTCGGATTATCTCCCAATCGAAAAAGGGATATCGAAAATTCATGCTGATCGCTGATTCTGCATTAATAAATTATTCCACGGTGATTTTAATCGCTTTTCACGGCAGTCGATTTTACTGACATGATAAAATTTTTAATTGGAATTTGGTTGCCACTAATAGCAATCTTATATCTTTTTTCTCTTCCTTTTTTTGTTTGATGCAAGCCGTCTATGGTTTTATAAGGATGGTTTATCATCCTTTCTTTTATAATTAATTATCATTATCATGATACTTAATGACACTGTAACGTTGAAGAGAAGCTGCCGCAATGACTTGCGTTTCCGTAGGTCATCGCCAATATTTGATATCCAAAAAATTCAAGACAAAAGGAAAAACAAGAAGAAAAGAAGTACTGATTTTCTTCTCTCCATCTGACACCGCGATCTGTGATCGCACAGTGCAATTAAGGCCGGGCCGGAATTCTTTCGTAAGAAAACTGGGAAGATCCGACAGTTCGAATGCTCCAGTTCCAGAACTTTTTTTCGTTCTTGTCAAACTTGACGTTTAATTAAAGCGCGTGTTAACGGCACGACGACTTTTGTGTGCGAGAGATCACTTGCACTTGTTTTCGAGCAATGAGCATCTTTGCTATTATTTTATATAATAGTATCTGCGTATGATGCTATACTTTTGACCTTCAGAATGATGTCGAAATTGCTCTTAATTAAACGTAAAGGCCTTGAAATTTACTTGAATTTTCTCCATGAACCGTACTTTCCGAAATGAATTAATTCTCTCGGGAATCATGTAAGGAATAATTAATTTTTAATCCTCTGTAGCTGTAGAATTATATACAACTCTTCGTAGAAGACGAATGAATATTATCCGCCTATCGATGTAATATTAATTGAAACGCAAGTTTAGAAATTCAATAAAAGAGTCTCTAATCTTTTATTGTCAATAATAAATTCATGTTATATTTTATATTAATAAACATATTTTGTTCTTTTGTCGTTTAAAAAATAACAATTGAATTAACAATCGATTTCAAATCGATTCTCATTGCTTTTCGTTTTGGTAAAATTGTTCATTTATTATTTAAAACAATCTTTAGCAAAATTTCCGCTTTCTCCCAATTAAATATCACTGCATTGAGAAAAAACTGTTTATTTGACTAAATTAATTTAGTCAAATTTTTAGTTTAGTTCCTTTATTTCTTTCGATGAAGAATGTATTATGTATTTAATTAAGTCAAACATATATATTATATTTCGCTTATAAATTCATATATTCTCCAATGAAATAAAGATAAATTAAATTAATTTGGACAAATGAATAATTTTTTTCTCAATGTGCTGCTGTGCGCAGTATCTCAGTATATTAATGTGTGAAGAATACTAGGATGCGAAATGAAGCTTTCACAGTTTCATGGGCAGCATTTGAACAACTGACTTCCATATTATTTCTCACTTGCTGACCTAATTCGCCTTCATGGTTCTCAGCACGATTCGCGGGCGGAATTATTTATCGGTACGGTCTGTACAATCGGTTTAGTATATCGGCTTTCAGTTAACATCCTCCAGTCGATCCTTAGGTTGGCCGTCAGGTACATTGGAAATAAATTATTCCTTCGGGAATTACGACGATTGACCGATCGATCGAGAGCCAGTTATTATTGCCGACGGGTTGTTGAAGCTTATTGTGCTTCTCTTTCAAGATGTTTCTCTTTCTTCTTCTTTTTGCTTCTCTCCTTCCTCGATCTCCGGAGACTTGTTCTGTTTTCGACGGCAATTCACGTCGCGATTACTTAAAGTCACTTTTATTTCTCCGTTGAAATTTTCAAGATTATATTTCGCCAGATTTTGAAATGCTCCACGAGTGCGGAGGATTGTGCACACTCGTCGTCCTTAACCCACATCACGCGCTTTAGCCAGCACGTGGCGCCCTTCGAGTGTCGCATTTCTCTCGGAAGCGCAATCGATGGCCACCATCCTCGCCTCTCTGTAACTCCATCCGGAGCCCTATTTCCCAAATCCGCTCTCCAATTTCGACTGATTTCACAATGCAATTAACGATCATTTTTCATTGATTTTACGTATCTTTAAAACCGCGTTCTCCGAAATAATAGACTGGATAATAACATGATGTTTCATGTCGAACAGCTATTTTTAAGGCGCGCAGTATTTACATCTATTGTAATTCGGTGGCCGAGACGCAGTACGAGACACTACGGGACGACGATCGCGATGTCACGGTTTCCCGCATCACACACACGCGAAGAGATCTCTCTTCATCTCTCTCTTCTTCGGGCCGAACGAGTGGACCCAAGCGAGAACGACACTCGAGGTAACACACCCACGGCGGCCACGAAACGAAACGAAAAGAACGTGTCGGAGTACGTCGGAGAGCGAACGTGGATCACGCGATCCGACGCAACGCGGCGGACTC
>NW_017257400.1:708730-747481 GCF_001594055.1 Mycetomoellerius zeteki | reverse complement strand
TACAGGGTGTTTCCAAATTAAATGGCAAAACTTCGGGAGCGTGTAGAGGAGTAAAAAACTAAGAAAAAAAGTCCTATAGACATATGCTCCTTTTTGCTTTGTTTCGCAGGAAATCACGAAAAAAGAAAAAAATATATTTAATTTATTATTTTAATTATTTTATTTATAAACTTTTTAATGAAGATTTTGTTCGAAATGTGCACCTCTTGCAGCAATACAAGCATTGCATCTGTCAAACACGGCTCTTGTAGCAGCCAGGCACTGTTCTTGCGATATTCTGTTCGCTGCAGCTACGATACGATTTCTCAAATGTTGCTCTGATTGAATAGGCGAAGAATAAACTTCTTGCTTCAGAGTACCCCATGCATAGAAATCTAATGGCGTTAAGTCGGGCGAACGAGTTGCCCAATGTACTGCTCCTCCACGTCCAATCCATCGTTGTGGGAATTTTCTATCTAACCAGGTTCTAGCGACTCTGCTGTAATGAGCAGGGCATCCATCTAATTGAAACCACATTTCAGTACGTTGTTGTAATGGGATGTTTTCTAAATAGTCAGAAAATTCATTCTCCAAGAAATTTAGAAAACGGTCCCCATTTAATCTTGCAGGTAAAAAAAACATTTTTTTTCGATTTCTCTGAAACGGAGCAAAAACGAGCATATGTCTATAGGACTTTTTTTCTTAGTTTTTTACTCCTCTACACGCTCCCGAAGTTTTGCGATTTAATTTGGAAACACCCTGTATATGGTATAATCGTTTCTGTATCTACCTTTGTTAAAATTTGCATGATGGTCGATATTTAAAACGAGAGCAAAACGCGGTAGTGTTTCGTTTTTCGAACCACGGCAAATCTGTGTATCAGAGAATGGCAAAGGTAACCGCGACGACGAACCGCGGATCAGTTTTCCAAATTGTTTCACGATGAAAACTGTTTGTTACCGATCAAAATCTGCTATCGACGAACCGGTAAAATTCCTCTGCCCCCCCCCCTCTCTCTCTCTCTCTGTTGAAACAAAAACTTACAGTATTTGCCACGACGAGGTCGAACCTTCATCCTTCCCATCATGGTCCAAAGCTTCCGCAGTAAGAAAAGCAGCATGCCTCTTCGTCGCAGAGCCGTTCTTTAGCGGTTTCTAACGAGCTTTATCCGACATTCCCCAGCCCGGAGCGAGTCTACGGCCCGAATAAGGGATGTGACCGTATGTACCCCCAAGAGCGAATGGGGAACGAACTATGCGACCGACCGCGAACATCCGTGACCTCGATGCATTCAGTCTTCCCGATCTCATTCGAGGCTGCGCTATAGCGCTGTGCCCAGAGCACGATGAGTCACCGGAAGTGCTTTAAAGAGTGCTTGGGAAAAATCGCACTGAACGCGCTACCTATTACCCGGTCAAAAGCTTCGTCGGTCTTTTTTCTTCCACAAACACCTGCAAGCACATTCATTCTTCCCCCCTTTTTAGTAAGTCTGCATTGGAAGGATTCGAAAATTCTCTGAAGACACTCATTCTCACATTTTAAGCAGGCCGCATTAAAAATAAATAAAAAAATAAAGAAGACAATCTTTTTAATAGGGAGCAATAAACAGAATGCATAATACTATTCTTAGCGTGGCCATAGTATATTAATTTAACGCTAATTAACATGAATAGTTTATGTTAAATTTAATTTTTTAATTAATATGTATATTCTCATAAAAATTATATTTTATATGCGTCTCACATGAGTTATACATATAAATTATAACTAATATGAGACGCTAATTCAAAGACCATCGATCCACTTGAATAATTCAATTGCAAAATCACAACACACATACGAATTTAGATTGAAGTATATATTTTAGAAATCCAAGAAATGAAGATTTTTTTCTTCTTGCATGTAATGTAACACTAGTATCGTCGCATTATTAATTGGTTTTATTAAATTAAATAACGATTTATAAATTCGAAAATGGCTGGTATATATTTTGAGAACAATAGATTCCAAAAGCTTTTAAAATCTACATAGCAATTCATTTGTTTAATACAATTTATTTTTTTATCATTATATATATCCATTAAGTCATTTCTATAAATTATTTCACGATATATACATATATGTATGTACATTAAATATACATGTATTAAATGAATTTGAAAATATAATGTACTGAGTATTTGATTACAGTAATATTTTAATATTATATTTAAAAGATAAATTATTTTCCATTAAATAGTTTAAAAGTAAAAATAAAAATTGCATTTGTATTTTTAATTTATATAGTTGAAGTGATATTGCTTGTCAAAATTTAATGATATCAACATTTTTAATTTGATTTGTAATAAAGATTAAAAAATACAAAAAAGAGCATATCAAAAAAGCATTCAAATTAATATTGCATACTTCAATATTTTTATAGCAGTAATAACGCCGCCAAAACCATTAAAATTATTTATAAAATTTATAATGCCTTCATTATGAATCAACTTAATATATTTGCCTGAGATATTATTACATAATTGTCTTAGAAAGAAAAAGAATAAATTCATGAAACAGAAAAAATAAATTACATTTTTATTTGCTTTGTGATAAATTTAATAAATAATTTGAAGTATATAATGATATAACTATAAAAATAAATTATATTAAATTAATTAATTACTATCCAAATTTTAAAAACTATTACTTTCAAATTATGCCACTTCCATATTTATAAATCGCTGTTTGATATTTAATAAAACGGATTAATAATGCGACGGTGCCAGCTTTGCACGCAAGAGGGAAACATCTTCATCATTTGGATTCGTAAAATACATTTTAATTTGAACACTTGTGTATGTAGAACTATAACGACTAAATTATTACAAGTGGATCGGTGCTATTATCTGTTAGACGAATTCAAACCTTGTATCAATATTTATCAATATTTATCAATATTACAAAGATTTATGTGTCACTATTCGACTTTCCGCGAATATTTCTCCCTACACAGACGTGTTGTATTTAGTATTATACGCACGCACACAAAGATTTGTCACGTACACGTTTGGTAGACTTGGCACAATCGTGCTTGTGTGAACATTGTATGTGCAGCAATTCTTACTGACTCCGTTTGATCGTTTAATTCTTCGCACATGAAATTTGACGATATCCATTGAGAAGGAAACATCGAGAGATTCTATAAATAATCGTTATCTATACTACTAATATATAGTACTTACATAAAAATTAAATTTCTTGCTTTGAGAATATTGCTGATATTTTCAGTATCCATTATCTTATTATCTTATTGAATCATTTTTAAGACAAAGAAACACAATCGAAGAAAAAAATTAGCAATGCTCAATGTTTTAATAACAAATCAATAGGTCATTGCAGCGACCTATTGCAGTCTTCACCGTTCATTATCTCTATTGGACTTAGAAATATTGCAAAGGCGCACTTCTCTCTCTTTCACGAGCGCTTCGAGATTCATTTGCTTTTCCGCTTTTACTTCGGTCAAAAGTGGACGATAGAAAAAAAGGAAGAAAAAGGAGAAAGGAGAGCATGGCTTGGCAATGACGTTCAGAATCCTCGAAGGAAGATCGCCGTTGATCGGAAACCACTTCACGAAGCGTTCCCTTGGAAAAGTAAATGAGAGAATCGCGTCGTAACGACGTGGAGGGAATCTCGTGGCTTCTCGTTATACTAGCGTGTAATTGATGCCTGCAATGTAATGTAATCGATACGGATGCTGGCCATTACGCGACGGCATGTGCAGAGCGTTCCACAATCACCGTATAATTTTTTAATAGCGTATTCTGGAGATTATTTAAAACAAAAAAAAATTCATAATACGAAAGTGTCAAAGTTACAATGATTTTTTAATTATAGATGATTAAAATTGGAATAGTATTGCATAAAATTGTATTCAAATTTGTGACTACTTTTACATACGCGATCGATCTGTCGCGAAAAATGTATAATAATGATTCGATAATCGATACTATTACTGAAAGGTAAAGACATTGAGAAAATTCATGAATATTATAAAGTGTAAAATATTTCTCGTGGATGACAAGACAAAGTAGACATGCGACCTCGATATTTTGTCGCGCGTCGCGTGCGGTTAGGGTTGCCATCAGTTCTCTTTTTTGGGAGCGTCCAAAGACGTTCGGGGGATTTTCTGAAGGTCCGGGGTTTCAGAAAATTTTCTAAATATTTTACTTTATAACTTCTTTCACACTACTTTAACTTATTTCACTTGTACTAATTCTGATTTACAATAGCGGTTTGTCTGAATTAATATTAAAATGTAATTTTTTTTACTGAGTTATAATATTCAATTGCACAGTAATATAATCTATTTTTTATTAATTTGAATTCTTTAAATATTATATATTTTATATTTATGTATTTATTTATTTTATTGATGTTTCAAAGAGGAAAGTCTTCGATACCGACATACCACTTTGTTTTTAGACAATATTTCTTAAACAAGAGGTAAAAATAAAACTTTAAAAACGTATGTACAAACTGAAAAGTGTCTTCTATCAGATAGGCAGTTTTTATAATACTGTTTGCAATTTTACAATAATTAATTTTTTCATAAGATAAGCAAAAATGAGCGTCTAACAAAATAGGCTCCAAAACTGACACAGTAGACAGTAATGCTACGTATTCATATTTTTTTTATTTTACAAGCATTACCTGTATAAAGTACCTACAAACGAATGTATATAAGATTTTCCAGAATCTTTTCACGTCGTTATAAAACATTTTTATTGATTTCGTATAACAAATCAAACTAACCAAGACTCCTTATAAATCAAAAGAACTAAGAAAGAACATGGACAATAGGACGCGCTAGTAAAATAATAAAGCGCGTTTAGTAAAATAAAGAAGTTTTACGCTTTATAGTCGTACTATTTGCGCAATGTCTTCCGCGCTTGACTCTTATTGCCCATGTTCTTTCTTAGTTCTTTACATTTTTATTGAATTATATGCATATTTATTTTATGCTGTTCTGCAAGATACAAATATATATAATGCGAAAGTTTTTCAAGAATTTTTCCATATATGCACGATTGCCTTCAGCTCCAATAGACTTATTTGACACTATAAAGCACCATTATAAAGATTAAGTTAGCTCATGATCTGTTTTACAGACAGGTGTGGCGGTTTACGCTGCACTCTAATTTTAAATTTAAAATCGTATTATGAAAAGACTATAAGAGAAAAAATAATATAAATAGAACTGATTTAGGAAACTACAAGCATTTAAAAAATGACATAATATTGTCAATAATATAGTCACTATTATTTAAACCACGCAATTTGCAAAAGAAAATCGTAAGAATTTTATTTTCGCATTCGTAGAATTCGTTTTTAGCTGATATAGTATAGAAACAAGCTATAAATACACGAATTATGAGTTTGTACGTCTTTAATTAGCTAAACAGATCATGATTTTATTAGTATTAATAAAGTACAATAGTTTCTGAGAAATAAGGGGGTGTCACTTTAGGAGACCTGTGTCAGTATCGGCGACTTTCCTCTACTAATGAGAATACGTAAATACATTTTAAACCTGTAATAAAACTTATTATATTTTAAATAAAAACATTCTGCATTTATTTTCCAGTTCAAATTATTTTTTGCACTAATTGTAACTGCTAACAATTATATGTGAAATAATTATTCGTTGACTATTCTAACCAACTGTACTAATTTACATGTATTTTTGTATCCGTCCGAGTTACAAGTGGGGTTTTCAGCGTATAATTAAGTCCTAGTTTTGGAAATGTTAATGTGGCAACCCTACATGCGGTAGATATATTTACATCACACACACACATTACTGCGCCGAGGTACATATATTTGTACGCTGAAACTTAAATCGAGAACAACATAAGATGCTTTGTATTTTCACTGTTCGAAAGAACGAGATTATTTATAATTAACATTTATTAGCTGTCTCAACTGATTTATATTCGTGATTAACTACGTGTCAAGATAATAATTATTTATCGAAAAAGTTTTTCATATAACTTATTTGTTTAAAGCTGAATCGAAGTGATAAAGTACAAGAATTGTAAATTATCTTTATATTACGACATTTACGAGCTGGTATTAAAAAACGAAGCGACACAAAGACTGACTGCGGAACGCGTTGTACAATCGTATTTTATTACTTTCTTCGTGCTATTCTTCTATCGCGAAGTAATAAAGTTCATGTCGCATGCAATAATATTGAGAATTTCGTTTAAAGAGTTGCGTGTTCAACCATGTTCTCGCGAATCGCGATCGCAATCAATTATGTTGTCTAAAATTAATGAAATGGCTGCTGCAACGAACCCTAATAATTTAAGGAAAGAAGGAAATCTGTAAGGTTAGCATCGAGGAAGGGGAGCAATGATCGAATGAGCGATAAATTATTCTTCATTTTATTTTGAAATAATGAATCTCAGACATATGAAAATTGTATTAGATATATGCGATAGATGTATATAGATATATCATAAAATATAAATTACTCTAAAACGAATGGACTATAACAAATTAACACATAGAACGAACGATTTTACTAAAAGTATCTAAAATTTTAGTTAAGTACAAATCTACAAATAATTTTGTTGATTCAAAATAATTGCACAGGAATCTTAAGTATGGTAAGCAATGCTACAAAAAGTTTTGACATTTTAGCAACTTGTTTGACATGCATAATTGTTTTGAGAGATGATCAAAAAAAATTATTTTTAAATTTATCTAAATTGTAGATACTTAAGCAAATTCATTTCTGTGCAGTAACGTTTAATCCTGGATAAGTAATGTGTGTAATTAGCCGTTGACAGTATTATTATATGATATAATACTAATTACGATATAAACTAGTTATGAACAATTGATAGAATAATTTCTTGTTCTATTTATTTTCTAGAGAGAGAATACAATATTAAAATATTATACAGTGATTATAGGATATTTCTCATAAATCCGATTTTATTATAAATTCTGTTTATAAATACCTCATGATAAATTTCATTGTTTACCCAATCTTTTGTAATGAACAAATTGAAAGAACTGCGATTTATTACAATGCAATGGTATCAATTGATTATCTTATAAAATTTCATTGTAATTTTTTTCTTTTGAGGAAACGTATTGATATGTCAAAACCTATTCTTAAATGTTTATGTCAATATTTGGAGAACACAGGATTTTAAAATTTGTAATATCTTCTCTTACTTAATTTTTTTTATTTTTATCCGAGTAACTCTTTGTACTTGTTTAATATCTTAGAAATACCGTGAAAATTACTAAAAGTTTAATTAAAAGCCTAACTTTGAAATATTCACAGGCGGTTATACAAAGAGTAATTAAATTTGCGATGAAATTACAAATTTAAAAGTTAAACCGTAACATGTTGTGTAATTACGATGTATCGAAATTTATAAAGTACCTAAACCGATTAACGCAAAATATTGCTTCTGCGCGAAACATATTTAAAATTAAATAACAGATTTCCTTCAATTAAATGCAATAAACGCGTTGCAGAAAATTCCCGTGAAAACGTCATGTATTTTGAAATTTAATATTTAATGCCGAATAACAAATATCTCTCATTATTGCTTGAAATCGATATATTGCTAAAGAATTATATCAAATTTCATTTATTATAGGCATGCTAAAACATTAATATATCTGCAATAGCTATTGTAACTACAAGCTAAAATTTCCATATTAATTGTCTGTGGCATCTAGTACTAATGTTTGCATAAAATGTTATTAAGCGTAAATGTGCTAAACGTTTCTGTGAGCATGATTAAATTTATGATAGCAGAGTCAATTCTTGCGAAAACTGGCTACCGGACTCTCACAGGACAATTTCTGCACTCCGCAACAAATGAGCTCTCCATTAGAAGCCTGTGCATTAGCTATTGCATCGTAAAGCATAATTTTAATGCAGATGGAACAAACTTCTCTCCAATTTTTTTTACACTTGGACATATATATTCAAGAGCATGTAAATATATATTTATTTAAAACTTAATTTAAATCTATGAAGAGAGATATAATTTATAAATTTTGGTTCGTTTATATCACTTTTAATCACAAGTAGAATTCATATTTTTAATTATTTTTTGAGAGTCATTAATGTCCTCCAGTAAACAAGTTAAAATTTTAATTTATGATTCACTTTTTAAAAGGAAATCTATGTCATAGAATCGAGCGTAGAGATTAAGTTTAAAATATCACTTGAAAATTTGAATTATAATTTAAGAATTAATAAGATAACAAAAGTTAATTTTATCTTAACTTAATTATAGCTTTAAATAAATTTTATATATTTGAAAATCTTTATCAGTAAAGTAGAATATTTGTCAGAAAAATTTTATAAAGATTATTGAATAGTAAATAGTGTGAATAAGCATGCCAATCTCATGCCGGATGAACAATTGATCGTTTTAGTGCATGCAACAGTTTTCGTTAAATTATTTACGCTTATTTTTTACGCTGCATGCAGATGAGCGTGAATCAGTCTTTAATATGCTCGTGCGGCGAAATATCGATATTCCATGCACGCCGACACTGCGGCACTGGTTAGGAACCTAACTAGTAGGAAATAATTACCCCGTGGGCTACTAGTTATACCATGAGTTTATTGGTTGGAATGTACGCGAATCGTACATTCCAAACGGTAATTTCGACGCGCCATAAATGTCACGTTTATTAGGAATTTAATAAGTTGTATATGTGCACCATTCTCACTTTCTCGCGAAATAACTCGCAAATTGATTTTAGTCCTTTCTTCTTAACTAGACTTATATCACATTAAAATCTGAGTCGTTAAATAATCTTAAATACCTGCATACTCTGAGAGAAAAGTTTTTTACATTTGTGACTATAAATTACATGTTACCATAATTATTACATACATATAATGTTAGTAATAGTTATTACTAACATTATATCAGTAATAATTATAATTGTAGTAAAGTATAATTATAATCACAAAAATTTTTGTCTTAGAGTAATTATTTTGAAGGTCCAACAAAGTTATTTTCAGATCTGTTAGCTATAGTTAAATTTTTAAATGCTTCACCAAAAATTATTTTTTCCATGTACATACGCGTTTGGCAATATACGCGTGAAGTTTCGTGTTCAGTTAAATATTCCACTAAATTTTTTGTAGCTTAAAAAGAGAATTAGAGTTTATAAAATATCGCTGAGGAAACAAATGAGAGAGAGAGAGAAAGAGAAAGAGAGAGAGAAAGAGAAAGAGAAGAGAGAGAGAATATGAGATATTTTATATTGTCATAATGAAAGTTGAGATTATTAACGCAGATGAATTATTTTCCATTGTATGTATCGTACGTGTCGTATATAATCAATTTATCAAATGACGCAGCAGGTAGTAGTGAAGTTAACTCATGGATAAATGTTACGTGTCAAGATTCGAACACGTCGATGTTCATTAATCATCTACAGAAGTTATCAATTAAATTTAAACATTGATAATCTGTAGGATTTGCATGTAGTCATTTAAGTACTTTAATTGTTACTCTTAATAAGAATCATGTAAATGAAATGACACGATAGATAAATGTTAGTGCATTGCTTCTTTTTATGTAGATAACATTAAATTTGAAACTTATAGAAGCGACATGATTAAATTAAAAATGACGTATTTTGTCATTGCGTTCTTATATAGTTGTATTTCTTAAAGTTCAGCATTTTGATGTAATGGAAAAATATTTTCTTGTTAGGATAATGACATTTTTTTATTAGCGTAATAATGTGATTAACATTTTACAAGTAAAGAAGTTAATTAATGCTTTGACGAAGCCTTTGTCTCAATGATTTATTCTACGCCTAGTGACGCAAACGTGTAGGTGAATAACTATTCAATATTTACAAGATTTAAAAATATATTGAAAAATGCAAAGATACTCGTTATTTATATGTAACTATTGGCGTTAATTATTTATAAAGGGAATGTGAAAATGATGACATTAACGTTTCGATATGACGCTGATATGTATAACACATCTGCGTTGATAGAAAAATGATACAAAAATAAGAAGTTAGCATTTTTTAAATAATAAAAGGAAATTGCTCCTAAAGACTAATATATTTTATAGGAAAATTACTTATTTGTAGTTTATTTGCTTATATAGAAAAGCATCATAACTTTAATAAGGGGTGGAATTTACATTATACTAGGACTGTAACATGAAAACTCATTGTTTTAAAAACAATGAATTTTAAAAATCATGACAGGTTTGAAAGAAGTTGTAACTGAAAACATAATATGGAAGGAAAATTAAGTTTATAGAAATTGCATATTCACTATTTTATTTTTAAAACGTTGTTTCAATTTAGAATTAAAAAAATGTTATACTGAAATGTTGTATTAATTTGGTTCAAACGTATCACTTTCCTATCAACGCAGAAATATGTTGAATAATATACATGATGCTGATTTAGACTTATTTATATTCTCTTTAATTACATATTATATGTACGAAAGCAAATCAATAAGTACCCGTGTTTGAAGACAGGTGACGTTGCAAGTTGGCATTACCATCGTGTACTATCATCTTTCAAATGACGCCATACAAAATTTCAGAGTGATTCATGCAATAGTCTTGATTTGACAGAAATTCGTAGTGAGAATGTTTGATGTTTTTTCCGATACAATGGAAAAAGAACAATATCGATCCGTGATTCGCTTTTTATTTTTGGATGGAAAAACGTGCGAAGAAATAAAAACGAAGTTGGATGCTGTCTATGGGAACCCTTCACCATCTATGACAACCGTCAGATATTGTTCAACGAATTCAAACGTGGTCGTTCATCTGTTTTTGATGAGGAGCGCCCAGGCCGCCCAGCAGACATGATTACTGAGGAAATCGTTGAAAAAGTCTACGACATGATTCTCGCTGATCGCCGAACGAAAGTGCGTGAAGTAGCAGAGGCGTGTCGTATGGAACGGCATTCAATATTTTGCATGATAATTTAGGAATGAAAAAACTGTCGGCCCGATGAGTGCCGCGATTGCTCACGGTGGACAACAAGCGAATGCGGCTATCAATTTCAAAGCAATGTTTGGAGCTGTTCAAGCGCAATCCGAAGGAGTTTTTGCATCGAGTAGTAACCGTTGATGAAACATGGATTCATTACTACACACCGGAGACCAAGGTACAGTCAAAACAGTGGATTTCACCCGGCGAACGTGCTTCGAAGAAGGCCAAGGCGCATTCCAAAAAACAGTGGCCATCGGCCAGAAAAGTGATGGCCACTGTTTTTTGGAATGCGCAAGGCGTAATCTTCATCGACTACATGGGGAAAAGCAAAAACTATCACGGGGCAGTACTATGCTGACTTATTGGGCCGATTCGATGTTGAATTGAAGAAAAAACGCCCCCATTTGGCGAAAAAGTGTTGTTCCATCAGGACAATGCACCGGCTCACTCCTCCGCAGTCGCCACAGCCAAATTGGTCGAATTGCGGTACGAATTGCGGTACGAATTGCCACCGTACTCTCCGGATTTGGTCCCCTGCGATTTCTTCTTGTTTCCAAACTTGAAAAAATAGCTCGGAAAAAGATTCACGTCGAGGAAGTCATTGCCGAAACAGAGGCCTATTTTGCAGAGTTCGACAAATCGTATTTTTCGGAGGGGTTAAAAAAAATGGTAGAAACGTTGAAAAAAGTGTATCCTCCTAAAAGGGGATTACGTTGAAAAATAAAAAAAAGTTTTGTGAAAATCTTGCGTCTTCATTACCAACACGGGTACTTATTGATTTGCCCTCGTATATATTAATTGCATAAAGAAACAGAGTCTCATCTCTGAAATAGGATATAAATCCTTTATAGTGAGAGAGACATAAAAAGGGAGTAGTAACAACTATGGATTTAAGTGTTCCTCATTGCAGGAATCAATATTATAATGGCGCGATAAAGCCTTCATAACGAAGATAAAATCTATGCAGGTATTACAGATGAAGAAGATTCAATTAAGATTGTCGCGAGGAAGGACGATTTTAATGAAGGCGTGACAACGAATCGATAAACTCGATAAATCTCATGGCGCAACGCTGCTGCGAGAAATGTATTGTTTATGTGAGAAAACGTAGAATATCATTTTGTAAGTTTCCCTCAGTACGCATTAGACTGAGAAGCCGAAAGTTTTCCTTAACAAAAGACGTATCCGCCTTAAAATATTCGAATCCTAAAGAGAGTATTTCTTATCGTTCTCGAAGATTTCCTTGCGTACAATGAAATATAGAACTGTTTGAATACAACCTTGAATTCTAAGGCGCTTTCACTTTAAAATCTTTATATAGATACATTTCAATTCTAAATTTCTTGAGAGAAGCGCAGTTTAATATCAAGGATTTTTATATTATTGTACATTATAAAAAAAAATAGTGTGTTATTACATACAGAAAAAGAACTTTATTAATTAATTGTAAATAGGTAAAAGAAGCACCAAAACTACGATCAAAATTAGATGTTGGAATAATATTTCTACGTATACATATTTTAAATACTTTTATATCAGATTCCAGATGACTGCACCACCGATTACTTTTGGACTTGTAATACAATACTAAAATAATATAATCTTACAAATTAAATTAATTGTCGATTTGATGCTACACAGAAAAAAAATTTGCAGATTTTAAATAAATATTTACTTCAATAGTATTAACGAAATATTTACTAAATGTAAACATATATTTATTCAATTTAAACATAACTGTCTTATTTTGAATAAATATTTATTTACTATAAATAAATATTTCGTTAGTACTATATATTGGAGTAAATATTTATTTAAAATTTGCAAGTTTTTTGGTCAGTATACTAGTATCTTAAATCTGTAAAGAACTTTATTACACAAAAATAATAAGAACTTTATATATTTTTTATAAAAATTTTATATTGAATTGTAACTTTCGTACAATACTCGTTTGGTTTATAGTACCTAACTTGGTTAAATTCTCTCGCACGGAGAAATTCGGAACAGCCTGTTACAACAGATGTTACGACAAATAACTCATATCACGTAGCATTGCAAGCATTCAATCGTCGTTTGCAACAGTTCTCTCAAAATTGTTCTGTAAACGCACGTTTTAAAATTTATATGAAAAATCAGCATTGTAAAAAGTATTAGAAAAAGATCTATGATTGCACTGAAAAAAAGATTGGCTGCTGCAGCAAATTAGATGGTAAAATATGGCGTAGCATTTTTAATTGGCTGCAGCAGCCAATTTTTGGTTGCGTTAGCCTATCCACAATGTTAGTATAGGATTTCAATAGGCTAACACAACCAAAAATTGACTGATACAATCAATTAAAAATGCTATGTCATATTTTACCATCTAATTTGCTGCAGCCAATCTTTTTTTTCAGTGTAGAAGTATGATTTTACGTTCTAGCATTATTCTCAGTTGTATCTAAGCTTTTGCCAAACTTCTTGGATGTGCTTTATACGGAAAGAACGGTATTGCTACCTAAAAATTGAGCTACATCTAAATCTAAATCTAAAAATAATTTTATCGGAATATATAGAACACTTAAACGTTGTTAACAATACTGCAAATATTTTAATATTCTAGCAACCTCAATTTGAACATTTTATATAATTGTTTTAATAGTCCAAACAAAATTATTTTTAGATTTAGCTGAATTTTTAAATACTTCAGCAAAATTATTATTTTGCCGTGTAATTCTTTTGGTCTTTTATTTTTATCGCGAATAGAAGAATATCTTACACGAATTACAAGAATCACTTAGTTGAGAGAGATGACGCGATTTTTATAAAAGTATTGTACATTATGTAAGAATATTAATCATTATGCATTTTACAAATCTATCACTTCTTCTTTTCAAAGTATAATTATAAATTGTAGTGGAATTGACGCTCGTTACAATAGACCATGGGGATTAATCCCGCGGTCGGACGTGCCGACAATGCATCACGTGGCGCGCGGAAACGACGACACGTTGTCGGAACAAAGTCGGAATCGTTACATCGGGAGCTTGCCGCGCCGGTACGTTTCGCACGCCCCCGTCGGCGAGGCCGCGGTGCTGGCAGCAACGGTGGCGGTGGAGGCATCCAGGGCCACGAAATTCCCGGGACATGAGTCGCGGGGGATGCAGCACACCCATGCCGCACCGCCTAGGCGGTGCAACTGCAGCTGCAACCCCCGGCGCAGAACCGCAGAATCTCGTCGTATACTCCTTAACGTCTAACTCTGCCACTGTCAACATATAAAGGACAATGGATTTAAAAGCCACTTCTACTGTGACTAAACGACGAGAGAGGAGGGAGGAAGAGAGAAAGAGAAAGAGAGACAGAAATGTAACCCACTCTGAAGTATGTAGCACTGGCTAAAGTTAATTTTTTTGAATATCTATTTTTTTAACAATCATAGTGTTCATTTGAGATAACATTGAATTAGGTATCTGGATATCACAATTCTATCTATTTTTTTAAGGATATTATATTTATAAATTATTTTTTCTTTCTTTCTCTCTATTTTTTTCCCTGTAACGTGGAAATTATTATTATTATTTAATAATGAATATATGAATGTTTAATATACTCATGGTTTATTTGGAAAAGATTATTTTTATATGATACAGTTTGTTTGTCATTTACATTTATTGACGTTTCTTGTTTTGCTGATAACGATGTGAAAATAACATGCATTTGATTGCATATTGAAACAAGTAAAATAGCTAGAATTTATTTTGTTAAACTTCAATTTTAAACATGCGTTTTGAACGGATATCATATTAGATTCTCCCTTTTTTGTTTTCATTCCAAAAACAATACGATGTTATCCTCGAAAATAGAACGTAATCGTAGTGGAAATATAATAATGGTATGGTCGGTATTTAAAGCTGCGAGACAAGGCTAATGTCAAGGTCACGCTTGGTAAGCTTCTCTAGATTTTCCAGAGCTCGGATAACCTCAACCATATCTTTACCGCATATCCTTGGGTATTAGAGACGTAGATCGTAATTCAGAGGCGGTTTTGTAAATCCGCAAATCGCTCTTTGGATATGGTTGTTCTGTAGTATAATAATAAAGGGATTTGAAGACTTCCTTTGCAGATAATAAATGCAGATAAGTGCATACTACCAGTACATTAATCTACTAATACAATATAATTAACGCATAAAATTTAGAGACAGCTTTGATTAGTAATATTAGTGTCGCTATATGATAAATTGAAAAAAAGTCTGCACCGAAAAAAACAATTTTGCTGAAATATTTGAAAATTTAGCTGTGTGTATAGATAAAAAATAATTTTGTTGGACCATCAAAATAATTATGTAGAAAACTCAACTATAATGAGCAACTCTTAAGCAATCTGCTTGAGCGTCTTACATTATTATTTTTTTAGTTCAACAAAATTATCTTTAGATCTGTATGTAGCTGAATTTTTAGATATTGCAATAAAATTTTTCTGTCCATATGATAATAGCTACTAAATGTATTTTATATTAGTACATTATTTAGTAAATATTAATAAACATATTAGTAACCAATCGTTTGGTAATAATAAGAAAATTTATAATTGATTTTGATTATATTAATCATTTGATTGAAATTATTTCACTAAAGTAATTATCATCGAGGCTTGATTAATATTACTAGATTTTTTTTCAAAATGAGAGTAAAAATGTTTTTTGAAAAAAAAATGAAGCGTATATAAAAATATTGTTTATTAAATATTTATGTAATGATTTGAATAAAATCGAAAAACATGTTGAACTTTAAAAAAATATGTGCCATTTTAGAATTTAGTTATTTGTTATATTGTTATATTTACGTAAAAAATATATTTTGATCTTTCGAAAATGTTTGTATTGACTACTCAAGGAAAAAACACTTAAAACCTGAGATTTTTTACAGGATTTTCACTTGATCCCATTGCGCACTTTTGCGTGATCTTAAATCATCATATACAGGGCACTTTGTAAGAATTCTCGCATGTTATCCTACCTCAACCTGACACATTTCCCACTGCGAAGAAACTTGTAACTTTGCGCTTCCATGGGATTGCCATGTGAACGAAGTTTTCCCTACTCTGCTTTCGTTAGATAACGATGTTCCCGATCGCGGGTAGAGACGTATAAAAGGAACTTCGTTCCTTCTATCATCGCGAATATAGTCCCTTCTATCCTTTCCAATCCTTTCTGTTATATCGATGTTGCTTCTCCTTCATGAGCGAAGAAGTATCTTGTTTCCCGTCTCAGCTTCGCAATACGTAAGAAGTGCGACGATTTTTCCTCGCCTCCAATTCTCGGTTTTAGCGAGAGTGGCTTTCACGAATGCGCTTTCATGTATCACGACTAATGATCTTTGTGATTGATACTGCATCTGTACGTTTGCGTCGTATCTTATTCGAGCAAGAGGAACACATCTCTCGGAACGTAACTTTTTATCTGTTTGAGGAAAAACTATTTCATTTATCTGAGAAATACATTTTTCCATCCGATTATTATATGATAGACAATAAGACAGTTTTTTGAATGGAATTTTTTGTCGAACACATAAGCTTCAGAAAAGAGATACAAATTATACTGCAAAAATCTAGTTAATTTGAAATCTTTCTGTGTTCCGTGATTTTGAATTGGACTGTTTTTGAATTGGAAAATTTGCATTAATTGAAATTCTAGAGGAAAATAGATAAATCAAAAATTTATAGTTAAGTAGGTATAATTTCAGTCGAGATAACCATTTACGATGATTGGAATTCTGATTGTTATGATCAGAATCTACTGGTTTATTCATTTTTAACCAGAAATTTTTTCAGTGCGAAAAATAGAACTTTGCCACGTCCATCTCGCGGTAGTGCCACGTACTGCTCGCGTGGAATCTATTGAATAATTAGAAGTTTTATAGATCCAACAGGAAAATACTAACCAAATCCGTATAGTTAAATCTATCAAACGTTCTAGTTATAAAATATCGAGTCTTATCACTACAACTAAAAATTCTGCTTTGTTTCATCAAAATGCATTCACGTCTTGTTAGTATAATCGAACCATTTTTCTTGTCAATGTACAAGAACCACGATTAACCAATAAAATTTTTGTGAAAGTGGCAGTCTTGAGATCAATAAAGAATAATCCGTTGTCCAATTTTCGCAGCGATAGATCACCCAGTATTTATATACGCGCGTACATCGCAGCGCAGTCGAGTGTCACAATGAGTCGGATTATCATCGAGATTTATCGACAGCATTGAAATCCGGTCGCTGGAATTCGGCGCGCAAGCTTGGCGCATCGGAATCGTAATTCTTGCGGAAAGACCCGGACGTGCAGCCGTTTCGAGAGCGCATTCGAGAGCTGCATCGGAAATTCGCGTCGCTTCCAAGTGTCAATCGATTTCTATCGGGCACGCAGATAGCAACGGCAATCGCCGGGAATGTAAATATGTGCTCCTGTCAAACGTAAGAGTGGGTGTGAGAGGTTACCAGGCAACATATAAGCTGTCGGTATCGCGTATAGACGTTACTTTATTTACGCTCGACGGGAAATAAGAAGTTCATGCTTATAGCGTATCCATAATAAGAAATGCCGAAATATTCGCTAAAATGTATGTTTTAAACTGAATTTGAAGATTCTCCTGATTTGGTTTTAATGGATAAACAGGTGGTCAGAGCTGCACGTCATGGTTTATTTCATGTTTTCGTGCTCGCCAACGGCATCGCATTAACGTGGTAGAGAGACTACGTCAAGTGGCGATGAGTTTTAGTCCGATAATGCACTCAACCAGCGAATTAAGTACGCCACTTCTACGCGAAGCGAATAGATTCGATTTTAGATTACTGTCCCATGTGCATCATTAATTACGTGTAATTATGCATTTGTGTAAATTTTCGCATATGCATTGCACCGCGTTTTAACACGCACTATTCCATAAACCATTCGAACATTCTATTTTAACTTATGGATAATTAGCAATATTACATGCACTAATATTTGCTTGACCTTCTCGAGAAACAATGGTCCTATTGTAATTTATATATACGCGCACAATACTAGGATTCGATGAATAACTTGATGCAATGCAGGTTGATCTGGAGCCCCGGATTTTGCGCGCGAGGTCGCAAGAGGTATTTGGCAAATATAACTTCGCCAATATACTGCGTTTAAAAGGATTTCGTTGACACGTGCGCACCATTGCGCGCACATTTACTTGTCGGCAAGTTCGTTAAAGTAGATCTCATTAGAATAAGTACGTCACGTAATAAGCAGCTTAAATTTACTAAATAACATCGTCCCCCCCCTCTCTTCCCCTGGAAATTCAAGTATATCGAAGTAAAATAAACAGTTTTAAAACGGAAGATATTTTTGAAGTTTGAAACAGAATGTTTATATAGTTTAAATATTTATTTCAAATTCTTTACGGTGTTTTAAAGACACTCCATAGCATTATTATTATTATTATTAAATTGCTTGTCGATTTAATTTGTAGTATTAATTTGCAATCCATCTTCAGTTTAGAGCTGTTTCAAAACCGTAATTGTAAAATTCACACAAAAGTATTATCTTTTCCAAATATGGCCGTCTTCGTTTAATTGTATTAAAATATTACATATTCTCTCTGTTTGTTGAAAACAAATAATATCAGTTTTCAAACATCTGATTTCTTTTATGAGGAATTAATTTGAAATCGGATATATCAAGTATAAAATACACGCGATCTCTGATATCCCTTTTGTATTTGGAAATCAAAAGTAGCATATCATTTTGCATAATATTGCCATTTTTGCAGAGAGTCGTTCAGCATAAGCGATGATCGATCGCTCCGATGCCACATTAAAAGCGTCGTCGAGCGTGTAACACGTTATTACATCCCGCACGTGGCAAACATATTGAATGCCGGTATTTCTTTATTTTCTTGCGAGTCTGTATGTGCAGGAGTATCGTCGACATGTCGCAGCCAAATAGCCGAAGTTCGACTATATCCTGTGACAGTGAATGATGAGCTTTTTTGTTTGAGGTCATAAACTCTTTCGCGTTTACGGACACGTGCGATCGACTTGACGATCTCGTCGGGTTCGTTACCGTGATTAGATCTCCGCCATTTGTCGATAAAACCCGAGCAAAAAGAAACGTTCGCCGCAATGTCTTTACTGCTAATAAATAATTCTCCTGTTCGCTATATGCAATCATAAAAACGAGGCTCTGCCATTCCTATGAATTCTTCCAGCAACTAATTATTTCGTCGAACGCAATGACGTAAAACGGTAATCGTATTACCATAAGAAGTACCGGTGATTAAAGCTGACTCAAAATACAAGCAATTAAAAATTCGCGAAACTATAAAGAGCTTTTTATTACGCTCGTGCAGTCTAATTATAAAATTAATGAAATCTTTTTATCCATTTTTTAATTTCTTTATTATGCATTCTTTGTGAATGATAAAATGGTTTCTGCGTATTTCATTGATTTATTACATTACACTACACAACAAGAATTATGTTGTGTACAGCTGCTAGATTTTTTTTCCCGTAAATTACGTGTTCGTTATATCGGCACGACCAAATTCTTGCTCGTACCGCAGTTTCGCACAAGTGTCGAATATTTATTGTCACAGCACAAAATTATAACGTTTCAAAGTGTTCGGAAGCGTTTATTTCCAGTTTCGCATACAATTATGTGGATGGCATGTACAAACGTCCCAATGTTAAGAGAGCGTATCAAGTACCGCACTTTTGAAAACTCGCGTCGCGATGACTCTTATGAGCACGGTCTAGACGCGTACCCAATTAGCGGCAACGCCTTGGGGATGAAAACTCTGAGCCGCGCGTGTCGGACGATTCGAACGGAGACCCTGAGCTCTACTAGAGCTTCGCCTGGATGACCATCTTGAACTACGGGAGACCACGCAATGACGCCTCAGGCCGTCGCCTTGGATTGCATTCTCTCGCACACACAACGTTTACTCGAAGCGTACAGAATCGTGCCGTTCGTAAGACTGACTGCCGGAGACAAGCAGCCGATTTTCAGTAACCTCGTCTCCCTCCCGACGACGTCGAAAATGTCCGAATTCAATACGATCGGAGATCTAAAGAGAGATCGAGATATAGAGAAACCATCGACCCCTTCGCGTCGGCGAAAGGGCAGCGAAATCTCTGTCGGCACGGCGGGCTGAAATTAACAGCGCCGCCTTTCCTCTTCTTGCCGCTCAATCGCTTTGCTTTGTAGATATATATATGTGTGTGTGTGTGTGTGTGTATGTGTGAGAGCCGTCCTCTATTTTTTGTATGTCGTGCACGACTTTTTCGTAATCAAACGCGTAACATTACGAATCCGTAATTGAAAATATTCCAGCACGTCAAAGTTTTGAGAAAAAGTAAAAAAAAGCGCATTTTTTAACATTTTTGAAATTGTTTAAAAAAAATTGACATCCTATTTTTTTCAACAACTTCAAAAATGGGCAAAAACATGGGCAATCTACGGAAAGAAACCTATCAGAGTCACCTGCCATATGTAATGAAACATGAAAAAAGTTTAAAAATGTTGTATAGTGTTATTTGTGTGTTCTATATGGTCAAAATACTATGAGGACTTTTTCGCGAAGTAGATGATCTCCGAACGAAGAAAATCGAAGAAATAAATATGAAAAGAAAAAAATTACGGGTCTCGTTCGTGTGAAAATGTATCTTTACAAATAGCGCAATTTGTATTAGCAACGTACGTTGTTTCGTAAAACGTTGTAAAGGTAGCCATTAAGCGAGAAAGCCGCTAGGAAGTGCACGTCACTCGTTTCTTAGGTCGTTTATTCTTTTCTCAGAGCATCGACGTAACACGCATTTCTTCTTCAGGCTGGTACATAAACCGCCGAGAGGATTTCGTAGCGACGAGCAAACGTGCGCGTAAAATTTATGGGCTCTTCTAGGCTCATTCACTAAGCAACTTTGTTCTCTCTGTTCTCCGTAGTTTTCACTGAGATGAAGAATTTCATAAAGCACGGACGATACGCGTAACACTTTTCTCGCAACATTGTGTTATAAGGCGATACATATGTATCTGAGAGAAATTCGTACTATTAAATAATATATCACTCATTTGTTGACATAACTAAAAAAATAAACTTTTCCAAGAAATGAGTTTAAATGTTTTAAATCATTAAAATTTTGAAATATAAATTTTGAAATATAAATTTTGAAATGCGATTTTGATATAATAACTAATTGGAATAAAAGGAATAAATGTATTTTATTAAAAAGAAATAAAGGAGTAAAGGAATAAAAGTATTTTTAAAGTAGAGAAGAATAAATATATTTTTGAAATATATTTTCTCTTTTTTTTACCAAGGTATAATTTGTATTATAATAATATAATACGAAAACACAATATGCAATTATTCAAGATTAAAAATACATCACTCATTTTTTATACAACAATGACAAAACGACTAAAAATTTGTATTTTGTGTTGCTTGCTAAAATAAATATATAATATATTGCTAATAAAAATATATAAACGGAAACATAAAAAAGAGAGAATATCATCATTAATAATTGCAAAACTCATCAATTTTGATTGACCAGAAATCAATGTTGATTAATTAATTGTAGAAATTTCGTGCATTTATATGCACTCATAGTCTATTTTCGCAAGGAACATTTTTAGGTGAACATCTTCGTGAAAGTGTACGAGGAATTTTCTTCAATGCGTGGATAAAAATAAAAGAAACTGAAAAAAGAGAGAAAAAGGTGAATTCCCAGCACATATACAGGCACACACACACACGCAATAAGTAGAACTTTACAGCAAACTATGCAGGCGGCGAGTCTGTTGAATTGTATGAGACCGCGGAACGTTTCGTAATCTCATTTTCATCGCCCAAAGGACAGCGACAGCATTAAAGATTAAACTCTCTGGGATATTCAAACGAGGTGCCAATCGTCTTATCTGTCGGAGCAACGCGAAATTTGCTAACATCCTAACATATTCGTCTGATGTTAATTGCACGCTGAATTATTCTTTTACATCTCGCTGACATATCTGAATCTCTGAGATGTTCATAGTACGTCATTCGTGTCATTTGAAATTAGATTTTGATAAACGAAAACATTTTAGGTACAGGATATTATTATGAAATTAATGTCTTTCGACAAGCGCATATTAAATGTCGGATTTAAGCAACAACTATCTTAATACAGAATTGTCTACTATAATAATATGTAATAAATAAAAAAATATATAATATTTCTCTTTCTTTTTTCGCGCGAATAAGACAATTCTGTATTAAGGTAGTATTAAGCTATGCATCAAATAAATATATACTATTTATTTATTTATTTATTTACCAAAGAAAATAAAATTATAGTTAAATTAATTGTTTCTGTATCAAACAAATACCTATATATTTATTTGATACAGAAACAATTAATTTAAGTATAATTTTTTTTTAATAAGTAAATATTCTTCTTAAGCATTCGTACACACTGAGAGAAATGTTTTGTATCATAATCAAAATTTTGTCATTGACACAAAAACTATTTGTTGATATATGATCAATCAAATCGTTAGTTACCACGACAATATTAATTTGTTAAATTTATTAAATAAATTAATAATTTAATGATATAAAACTGTTTTGTATGATGTTTATAGATCTTTTGTAAATAGAAATAGAAAATTTTGTTACCAGAACAAAACGGTTATACATAAGAATAATATATATCTTTCACTTTCTACAGACAGAAATTATGTTTGACGTTTTTGAATTTCCTTAGCAAAGATATATATAAATTTAGATCAATTGAGATCACTAATCCACTCTGAAAAAATGGTTGTTACTATGATTGGTCATGATGTGGCGAGAGCCGAAAAGTTCACGAGAGTAAGTTTCTAATCGTCCCAGTTTTATACAGATATAGACATTGAATTTCTCTTACGAGAAGACACGCCATCTCTGACAGCTCCGCGAAACGTTCCTCGCTCTACCATGGATTATTTTGTTGAAATTAATAAAAGTATATTCATTTTGTAATAGTAACTAAATTTTACATTGTTATTTCCAAAACATAAGTAACCAAATAAATTTGTACTTACTGTTAAATAAAAGAATTTCATCTAACAAAAAAATATTGTATTTTGTAATTTTTAACAAAATAATCCAATGATAATCGGCCATTTATGAATAATTCTCTTTTTTTGTTACCAATACTATATTTTTTTCTCAGTGCAATATTTCTTTTGGTAAATAAATAAATAATATATATATATATATATAATATAGGTAATAAGGCTCAATAAATTCAAAAAATAAAAAAGGAAATAAGGCTACAAGCCAAAGGTGTTTTTTAATCGTTATGATTTAAATTATTAATAAAATAAACACATCATTATAATAAAAAACTTTAATGCCGGCTATAAACAATAAATGACAAAATAAAGACAAACGTTTCGATCCCTATCGGATCATTCTCAATGTTAAAATGAACAATACAAAAATAAAATTAAAAAAAAAATTAAAAACTTATGATTCGCTCACATCTCGCAGTATTAACAATTCAGCTAACATATTGAAGCAAATATGGTATAATGTGGAATCGATAACATAATATTCTTCCGTATATGTATGTAATAACGCATGATTATCATTTCTTACATGGATCTTACATGGATCTTACGAGGACAAATCAATAAGTCTTTAGAAAAACATAGTAAAACACATTTTCTTTGATCGATTTATTTTTATTTCTCAACATAGTCTCCTTTCTGCTCGATACACTTGATCCAACGATTCTCCAACTTTTTCAAGCCGTCCGAATAATATGATTTGTCCAACTCTTAAAAATAAGCCTCTGTTTCGGCGATGAGCTGCTCTCTGATGGTGAATCTCTTTCCTCCGAACTATTTCTTTGGAAATAGTCGCAGGGGGCTAAATCTGGCGAATATGCTGGATGGGGAAGCAATTCGTAGTGGAATTCGTTGAATTTGGCCATCGGTGCCGGGCACGTGTGAACCAGTGCTTTAAATCTGGCGAATATGCTGGATGAGGAAGTAATTCGTAGTGGAATTCGTTGAATTTGGCCATCGGTGCCGGGCACGTGTGAACCCATGCATTGTCTTGATGGATGAGCACTTTCTTTTTCACCAAATGGGGACGTTTTTTCTTTAAAATGTTGTTGAAACGATCCAATAAGGCTGCGTAGTAATCATTGATCGTTTGCTTTGACGGAAGGTAATAGATATGAATTATACCGCGTGCATCCCAAAAAACTGTGGCCATCACCTTTCCGGTCGACTTCACGGTCTTCGCCTTCTTCGGATCTGGTTCACCCGGTGAAGTCCATTGTTTTGACTGTTCCTTCGTCTCGGGTGTGAAGTAATGGATCCATGTTTCGTCCACAGTAATGAATCGACGCAGAAATTCATCTGGATGGTTGAAACATCTCTAAACATTGTTTTGAAATCGTCACACGGTCGCGCTTATGGTCCACAGTGAGTAAACGCGGCACCCATCTTGCCGATAGCTTTTTCATATCCAATTGTTCGTGCAAAATTGAAATCACTGTGCCATGTGATATACTTGTGGCCTCAACAACCTCGCGCACTTTCACTCGTCGATCAGTCAAAACAATATCGTGGATTTTATCGATGATTTCTGGCGTAGCAGCCTCAATTGGACGTCCCGAACGAGGTGCATCACATGTGGATGTACGATCACGTTTAAATTCATTCACCCAATTGTATACAGTCGCAAATGCTGGTGCAGATGTGCTATGAACATTATCCAACTCGGCTTTGATTTCTTTCGGCGTTAAACCTAAATATGTAGATGTTTAATCACTGCACGAAACTCGTTTTTTTTCCATTTTGCAAAAAATACAAAGGTTGTTCGCTTTAATCGTCTACAGAAATGAAACCACGCGATGAATTCCGTTCAAAATTTGACAGTAATCAGCTGAAAGATGCTACTTGTCAAAAAGTAATGTGACATGACTCTGCGAGTGCCCTCTGACAGATTTTCTAAGAACTTATTGACTTGCCCTCGTAATAGAAAGTTAGAACAATGCGAAAAGAGTGAAAGATCATGTCATTATTATCAATATATTGTCTCAGTACACAGACTAATAATGACACGATCTTTCACTCTCTTCGCATTGTTTTAATTTTCTATTAAGATCCACATGTAAGAAATGATCATGCGTTATTACATACATATACGGAAGAACATTATGTTACTGATTCCACATTATACCATATTTGCTTCAATATGTTAGCTGAATTGTTAATACTGCGAGATGTGAGCGAATCATAATTTTTTAATTTTTATTTTAATTTTATTTTTGTATTGTTCATTTTAACATTGAGAATGATCCGATAGGGATCGAAACGTTTGTCTTTATTTTGTCATTTATTATTTATAGCCGGCATTAAAGTTTTTTATTATAATGATATGTTTATTTTACTAATAATTTAAATCATAACGATTAACCTTTGGCTCGTAGCCCTATATTTCCTTTTTTATTTTTTAAATAATATATATTTATTTGATACATAGCTTAATATTACCTTAATACAGAATTGTCTTATTCGCGCGAAGAGAGAAAGAGAAATATTTTATATTTTTTTATTTATTACATATTATTATAAGAATATTAAGTAAATATTCTTTTTCTTACGTTAGGCATCTGGCCTGTGTTACACCTCTCTCATACGCTTATGGTGCGCACACTGATTATTCATTTACCACAAGTAGATGGGACCTACAGTTTTAATGCCGGTTCCGAACGGCGGATTTTTCGAGAGGTGTTTCTGTTGGCAAAGATACTCTCGGGAGGTTACCGGCCTTTTCCGAGAGAAGACACGAGCATAAATATTTTTGGTTCTTACTGAGATCGAACCCGGGGCCTCTGGCATGATACGAGTAGTGCGCTGTCTGCCATGCCACGTTCGTACTCAAGTAAATATTCATTATACGTAAATGTTTACTTACATTAGTAGATACTATTTAAAGAAATATGTATTAAGATTTAGTATGATCTAGTAAACTTTTTTCAGTGCAGTCTACATAACAAATCTGACACAGTTAAGAAACTTAGATAAATATTAGCGACGTAATTTAAATTGATCTTTTCTCCAAAATGATCTGAAAAACATCGACGCAAAACATTGTAATAATCAAATGCGAATCGAGTAATTTTTCATAGCACAAAAATTTATCGTTCAATTTTGCAGCTTACTATCGAAAATATTTCAAATATTTTTTTAAATATAGTACGTATATGCATTATGGAAGCGTAGAATGAAACATGCAGAATGTGCATTCTTGCAAGATTTATTGATGTGAAACGTAAAAGCTCGCCATTAACGTGCGTAAGTAATATATACAATGGACCGACATGAATAGAACACGTAAATAGCTTAGAGATGTAATGTAATATAAAAATACAAACAAAAAAATTCTCTCCATACGAACCATCAACGATCTCGTCATGCAATATTTTTGCCTCGATACATGTCGACATAGCGTGACTTCGGACGGATCAGTCTAACATTAATAGCGACCGTGACCTTAACCCGAGTATCGGCAAGATAGTAAGAGGGTTTCTATAACGACCTCGTTCGCCGCATATTTCTTCCACAACCAATGAGATGGAAAAGCGAGTGGAAATCTACGCGGATAGACTTTCCCGACGCGACAGTAAGTCCGACGATGAAAGCACAACTTGCAACTGAGGATAGTTCACGTTGCACGATATTCGTCTTCTTTTCCGGAGCTTTCACGGAAGATTATCATTGATGTCACGCCTTCACATACTGGCTTTAATCCGTTCCTAGACAGAGATCCTTGTATGGAACTGAATTCCAGATCGGAATACGAATGTTCTTCTCAAATTTAATTCTTTTCTGGTAAAAATATATTTTTCCAAATTTTCGAGAAAAATAATGAAATCGTAAAAAAACATATTTACATATTTTTAATCGCCGTTTAATTAACTTTTTGTCACAGTAGTGAGACACGTCGATATTTCATCAGATATCGAAAAAAAAATTTTGTATACAGAAAGAACGATTTTGCCGAAGTATCAAAAAATTTAATTAGATGTATATCTGAAAATAATTTTGTTTAGACTATCAAAATAATTTTGTAAGACGCTTAAATTTGCTAGATGTTAAAATTTTGTGCAGCATTATCATCATGAGGGTCCTATTTTATCTGAAACATCGACTGAATGCGATTATTCAAATTATTTTATTTAATTTTTTATTATCTTTAACCAGATTTAAACATCCACCTTTTCCACAATTAAAATATAGACAATTACGTATCCAGGTCTGTTTAATTTCATATGAGAGAAAATTGAAAGAATTGGAAAATTACAGTTTTGTTCCGGCTTCTTTCGTCAGCTCGTAAGTACATTTGCTTTATATAAAAGTTTTATGCTTTGTACGCCGTATAAAATAAGCTTAGTCCGGAATAGGAATTATGTGAAAGAACAATACTGTGCTTTTATAAATGTACTAGAAGTTTTAGTATAAGAGAAAAATTTAAATGAAAATTTCATATGTATGTATTGATGCAGTAATACGTAGTGATGTGTCTATGTTTTGTATAAATCGTATAATATATATTGTAAGTCGTGTATGTATAAGTCAGCGAAACGTCAGAGTTCAGTCTTCAGTTTAGGATTCCCTTAAGCGTTTTATATAATTATTATTTTGATGGTCCAACAAAATTATTTTCAGACTTGTATTTAATTAAATTTTGAGATATTTCCGCAAATTTATCTTTCCGTATATATATATATATATTTTATTTCTTTATATTATATTTTTTTTATATTAGATATTGGTACCAGAGTTCAATTTTGTAATTCGTACTTTGTGGAAACATACGTGTTACTCGCAATAGAAAGAAATTCTGGGATATTGCCTTTTCTTACATGGTAGAATATATCATTTCGATAGGATTTTTCAAATATCTTTTCAGACACGTGTATCCCAAGGATCGCGACGACGTAATAACTCAGTCCTTCGTTTTGGCAAAGGGAACAAAAACGAATATCGCGGATTTGACCCGAAGTGGATCCGAAACTGCGAAAGATTGCGGAAAGGGGGACAAGGGGAGGAGGCAAGGAATGGGAGGCTGTAACGAGATGTTGCGAGGGGGCGGCATAAATCCATAATGCTGTAACGCAGGCAGGAGTGCTGGTTAGATTAGCCTGGCTGACAAGAACAAACGACCCGTAGCAGGGCTTACTGTTGATACAAGTGCATAACGACCACACCCGCTTCCTCCTCCTCTTCGTTGCCATCCTGGTCTCCGCGCTGGCGCGAGACATCCGCCATTGATTTATCGCGCGATGTTTTAACCGCGACGTCCACGGTAGCGGATGAGGAACATGCCGGACTAAATCGGAGTAGTACGTCTATATCGGAACACAATAGGTAGATGATCGTCGCTTTGTTTTAGGTAGGGAAACTCTGTGATTAACAGGAGCTTCCAATTAATCGATGAGCTCGGTTGCATGTCTCTGTTGTTAGATTAACATTTTAACGAGGTTTTTTTCGGTACGCCATACTGAGAAAATGTTCTAGTTGAAAATAAATGAATCAAAGATTCTGATCATGTTAATCAGAATTCTAGTTATCTCAAGAATCTCTAGAATTATAATTAATTCAATCAGAAAATTCTGGTTTGTCCATTTTCAATCAGAATTCCAATTCGTGTAATCAGACTTTTTCCAGTGTATACACTTTGAAAAAATATGGGTATTTAACACCATGAGGTTTATATAATTTTCCGTATACGTATTCACATATTTTTTAGAGTGCGTGATAAAAAGTGGATAAAAAGATCTGCTTGGGTGGACAGCTCTGTTGATCAAATTATGTGCTAATATAACAATACAATAATTTGCTTACGCACTGATAATCGTGATTATTGAATCAACGAAATATGACAAATTAAATAATTATGATATTAATTATTTTATTTGCTCGACTGACTTGACGTGTTTATTTATTCGCCCATCAGTTTTGTTTGTTTGAGTGGTATTTTTAATTTATATTACACAGGTAATCCATTGATTACTCGAGAATCCAGAAATACAGTTATTCCATTTCATCCTTAATTTTTTAGAACAATCGCGATTCTATTCGGATTTGGAAATATTTATTTACAAAAATATATAATTGATTTGTTGAATACGTTTGATTTTTAATTTCTCTCAATTCGAGCATATCTCTCGTGTTTAGTTCTTAGTCGATCTCACAATTAAAATTAATAGTTATAATGATGTCATAGGTTGGTCTAATAGTGGTGGACTTTGGCTATCGATATCGGTCAAACTTTGATAAAGCCAGTGTACCCTATGAAGATATCTCGGTAACGGTCGATCGATAAAGCCCATTGGATCTCGTATTCAAAACAGGCGCGCGAACTAATATCATTAGTACTGCTACCACTCGATATACGAGAGACCGATCACTGAATTTCATTATAGTGTAAAATTATACTTTGAGCGGTATCCCGACTCGGACAGAACTTTTCGGGAGAAAAAATCGGTTAACGTGTAAATTGTGTAACAATTATCACTGTCTGTCGTTGCATCTTTATTTAGAATAATCGTTGGACGAATGACAATCGAAACGAAAGTTACTAACTAACGCGAAGGCAGAAGAGAGAATTCTAGTAGGTGGTATTAATTGCAGCGGCCACTTTCACAGAATGGAGCTCGTCGTAACAGCTTTCTGCTCCATTACGCCCGGCTTTACATTTCAGCTGCGCCATTGTATCATCCCCCACGGAGACCAGATGTTATCGAAGCGATTATAAACGCGTGCATTTCTAGCATGAGTGCTTGCGCGTTCCGAGATGTAAAAGCAATAGTACTGGTGGAAGTTATACAAGACAGCAGTCAGGGTCCGTCGATATTAATTCCGACTACTGAGATTTAACACTAACTTCGATGTACCGCATCCATCGGTTGTAGTATCGCCTGCGAGCGTCGCCGCAGCAAGTTTCTATGGCTTTGTAATAATCATTTTGAACGTTTACTATCAACCGAGTTTGTAACAACAAATAGGTGGTTACATGTGACGAAGTATAATACAATATGTCTTATAACCGAAAGTTTCTTCTACGAAGAAATTCCGAGCGAACAGTGTTAGAAACTTCTTTTGACACGTCGGAATAAATGATGATAAGATCGTAGAAGATATCGCAATACAAATTACATAAAAAGGATATTTCTTTTTATATCACTTTATTGCAAAGGAATGATGATATTATATTGTAGTATTTATAAAAATAGACTATTATTAAATTTTTCACATTAGTAAAAATTATACGAAAAGGACGACGATGAAGTAAAAATTTACTAAATACAGATCTGAGAATAATTTTGATGAACTATCAAAATAATTATATTATAGGATGCTCAAATTAGTTGCTAAAATGTCAAAACTTTTTGCGGCATTGCTCATCATACTTCAGATCCCTACGTAATTATTTTCATAATCTATTAAAATTATTTTTATATTTAGTTAATCAAATTTGTATATCTAGCTAAATTTTTAAACATTTCGGCAAAATCTTCGTTCTTTCTGTGTACACAAATATGCGCGAATAATTATTAATACAATAATCTTATCATAAAATGTAAAGCGTACATAACATCTTTAAAACAAATATCTTAATTTCTGATATCAATATATTTAAAAATAACAAAAACTTTATTGTAATTTTTACTACAATCCTTTCTTCATGTACGGTTGCCTAGTAGTTAATAAATTTGAGAGATAAACTTGGAGTCTTGTAAAGATAAGATACCTTATAGGCTTGTCGCGAGCCGCGAGTACGTGACGTGACACGGGTTCGGCAATTTTGCATATGATATAGTACTTAACTTAGACTAGATTACGCCCATTCATCTGTTCAGCTAAAGTGCAATCATTAATGCAACGCTTTCCTCGTATGCGCAAAGACCTAATGGCACACACGAGACTCTCTATCCTCCGAATCGAGAATGTTTAATGACGTGGCACATAGTAAACGCCTTGTGTCACGACGGAATTATGCGGAAACGATGATTATAATTGCGTTACCATCATACTCTTCTGTCGTACACATGGCACAGATTTTCAACTAGACCCTGGTACCTATATATCCTTTTACATTTACAAGCACGTAAGCCGAGTTTATGGTGAAAACTAACCGGGACATTTTCCGTTTTATTCGTTTTTCCGCATTTCCCCTTACTGCAAGACATCTTCCGTGTCTGCTTTATCTCCTCGTAAACGCATCGTAATTTTCTCGGGGATAATTCAGTTGCAACGATGAACTTGCATCGCTGTTATCGTGGAAATCGAAGGCACATAAAAATTACATTAAAAAGAAAAAAAATAGGAAGTTTGTCGCTTTACGTTCTGTACTTAATATTTTATTAACTCTCTACCGATCAAGTTGAGCTTTGAAGGCATAGTCAGTATTTTGATTGTGAATTCTGGTAGATAAATTTAAATCTGTAAAATACAATTCGACTTCTATGTTAGTAGTAAAACTTATTATTAAAGCTTTCTCAAGCATGCAAGACTTTTCAAATTTCTATACAGCCTGGAACAATACAAAATAAAATAGTTTATTGCTTCAACTTACGTGGCCACAAAGGAACTTGGTTTACAATAACATCTTAACCATCCATACTTTATAAATTAATGGCTAACTAAAAGCTAGCAACTATATATTTATCTTGCACGCACCATCTTTCCTTATTCTATATTTATCACAGTCTTTAGCTCCAATCACTTTATCATCCGTTTGCATCAATATCACATTATTTTCATATTAAAAAATTCTTACACAAAGCTTAATCCGAAATAATATAAAAATCTGCACTGAAATAATATGAAAATCTGCACTCGAAGATCCATTTACTGATGAAAGATACAAAACGTAGCCGACGAAGGATTTAATCTCTAAAATCTATAAATATAGTTTTGCTTATTTACTGTCTTAAATAAACACGTTTATATTGACATATTGAGTTTCTTAATTTAATCTGAGAAAAGTAGTTTCACGTGCACGACTGGACATCGAAATCCTCTTTTGTTTCATCACAGCATAGGAGGATGCAATTTGGTTCAGGGATTTTGGGGATTCATGATAGGCCCATAAAGAAACTGCATACACCCGTCCAATGACGGAAACGCCGAGTAACTTCGCCGAGAGTGCTTCCATCGAGGTAGTTTCAGACCCGACCCGAAGAAAGAGACAATTCACCGGCCACGAAGTGGACTGCGGAGACGCCATTACCCTCGACACGTCGAGGTTATCTTCCTCGACACCCGGGTTTCTCCCCGGAGATTCCTGATCGTGCGCGTGAACTGGGTTAGCTCCGAATAACTTTGAATGCTTTCGTACTAAGGCATTACGTCCGTGTGTAGGTGCGATACCGTTGAAAACGATGGAACACGGAGTCTGCGATAATATTTGAAGCGAGGTAAACCGAAGACGCGATAATGGGCACAAAGAGCGCGCAAATATTGAATCGAATGAGATTTTAGTGCTTTCTTCTCGTCAGTTGCGATTTTAATCACTGCCCACGCCAAGAAAGAGAAAATATCGTAATAGCTTCGATATTTACTTCTTAAACTGCTAGCTGACTGTGAAGTTCTTCATTTTTCGAATAAAATAAATGTTCTAATAACTGAACGCCCATTGACTGAAAAATTAACAATGTGTTCATAATTATTAAAATATTTATTAATAACAGCAAGAAAATGGCAAACTATAAAGAAAAGAAATTAAACATTTTGTATCAATATAAAAACCAAATAATATAAATATATAATTTGATCGCAAATTATTATACGAAAAAATAGTTCATTTCAAATATCGCAGGAATAATTATATTTTCACTCATCTTCTTACAATTTTGAGTAATATGAATTAAAATAATGAATCAAGGCCCATTATTGACTAATTTTGAATAAAACATGCAGTGTGTTTTAATGATATAAGAAACTGAAAATTAAATTTTAAAGATTTTAATTCAATTATTGGTACAATTAGTATAGTATATGTTAAGTGTTCTTTTTTTAGAGTTACATAAGATTTAGTATTTTTTGATCACACACACCGAACAAAGTTTCTTATGGATACTAATTCTTTTTATGTCATTAATTATTAATTAATGACACAACTAATGATGTAAAATTAAATTTTACCTTCTTATTAGTTTAGTTACCTGAACATTTGCCTCACACGCTTGCACTAATTGCGCGTAATTACAATACATGTATTCGAGAGCTTTGATAAAGAGAGTGTAGCTCTAATGAACGATAGAGAGATCTTTTGAATGGAAAGGAAAAAGCGAAATTATAGCTTAATTAAATTCTAATTAGTATTATAAATATTCCACGAAGCCCTCTTCAGTTTGCGTCTTGTCTTGCTTGCATCTAATCCGTCACATATTATTTAAGAAAATTTTAGGTCTCATTTACATTTTAACAGTCTAGTCACAGAGAGAATTATAAGCAATAAAGTTTTAGCATTTAGATGTAAATCTATAAGTAATTGAGTTTTAGCATTTAAATTGAGTATGCTGTCGGTAATAGTCAGATTTAAAAAAAAACAGAAGAGCTTTTTTGCTATGTACTTAATTACGTAGTTAAACATGAAAAGATACATATATGTATCTTATAACTTATTCAATAACGTGCAATATAATGTTGTAACCCTGCTGGTATGTTCGGATCTCTTTGATCTAAAATGTAATTTATTTTTTCTTACTAATATTTTATTTAAGAACTTCTCTGATATTTGATGACATCGTTTATTAGCACAAAATCTTTTTTCTGTGAAAATTTTTTATTTTTTATATTTAAAAGTTTTTTCTTTAATCATATTGACTCAAACGATATAATTGTTTACTATAATATAGTAAATTTGAACAGACCAACAGGGTTAAATAGACACAGCAATCCATCTTACAATACATAGTTCGCTCGATAGCGCATAAAACTTTAGTGCACTCGCTGTAACCGCGAGAATAAAAATCGCAATCGAGTAGCCTCGTGTAGTTGTTCGTAATTTTACTTGTTCTCACCGGCAGCGAGAGAGGCGCTTCATTTCGCTCGTAAAAGCTAATTCCCTAATTTCCACGTTAATTTATGCAAAGAACGCTCCGCGCGTTATGGCGCTTATCCTAAACCTACATTTTAACGTTCCTCCAACGCTCTGAATAATCCAATACATCCGTCGGGGCCATCCACGCCAAACACCACCGCCCGAGGTTCTTATGCAAACGAGGACAATACATTTTTAATTTCATGCAAAACCACGCCACCTGCTGCAACCGCACAGTCGTGATGGATGCAGCCGCGGACGATTCGACATCTCGCCCGGCATATCACCTCGTTTCCGGGTCTGTCATCTTGCAATTGGTTTGCATTTTTTGGTCGAATTAATCGCGCGATGAGAGAGCGTCGCTTCTCCGACGGATGAGAGATGCTGCGTACGTCATTCCAGATTTGCTAATGACCAATGAGAAAGCTGGCGTGCGTACATTGGATTATCGATTTTTCTCGAGGATCTCTCGGTGCATTTTAACACCGTAGCTGTATCTGTCATGAGCTTAAATTAAAGATATATCACATACAGTCTTTGTAAAAAAAAGTGACTGGAATTGGAAATTTATATTTTCCGTATAAAAATGAATGTTATGTACATATGAAGGAGGAGTCATTTGCCTACAAAATGATTGCCCACAGCTTCGTTTGCATACAAACGTATTGCTCACACGATCACGTCGTGCACAGTGTATTGCACCCACAATCATACTCGGTAGAAAATTCATTTAACAGTATGCGGCAAATAAATAATTAATCAATTTAATTAATAGCGTTTACTTTTCGGTATTTCTTTTTAACTACTTAAAAATTTGCCGAACTTATGATTCATTGTTACAGCTACGCGACACGCACGACTATTCAAAATTAGGTCAGAACTGTTCAGCTAATTACGACAAGGTAATATATAATTAATGGATAACCGACGACACGGTGAACTTGACAGTTTATTCTTGCAGGAACAATGCTCATAGATGTTAGAACAGGATAATAGTATTATATGGGTTCATATAACTAGGATGTTTTATATATCTTTTTTTAGAATGTTCTTTGTTTAAAAGAATAATCAAGGACTAAGAGATAAGGCTGTATGAATAAAACAAGCTAGAGATAAGGCTGGAAGAATCAAAATGTAATTAGTGGTATATAAATTATTTATAACGAAGTGTAGGCTTGTTTTTTATTCTTGTATTATTACTTTTTTCTCGCTTTCGCCAAATATCAAACATATATCTATTACTTCACTTCAAGTTCTAAATAAGCCGTCATCGACGTAGAAATACAAAATGTTATCCTCTATTCTAAAGCAAACCACAGCTTTCCTCAATTTGAAACTTCTCAAAGTTTATCAAAGAAGACAACCTAATAATTCAAATTGAAATGATAACTAAGTATCACGTTTAGCGTTAAATATTATGTCAAGTAGAAGGAAGATTAACTCATCAAAAGTTCAAGAGTGTAAGAAATAAATAACATTGATAGACCACGTGTGTTCTTTGTTTAATTAGCAATTCAATAATGACTCATTTGAATGATATAACATTATGATGTAAATGTGGCACGCGAGATAATTTATGTTGCGTGTACTCGATCGAATATAACTTAATAGTTACAATTAACAGATAATTAAGGTAATTTAGGGCATCTACAATTTAGTCCCTACACTGAAAAAAATGCATGTAATTTTACATGGAAGTTACATATTTATGATTGGAAAATCACTTAAATATCATTGGAAATTTACAATTTGCAGTAAATTTCCAATCATTTAAATAATTTAGATAATTTTCGAGTCATAAACATGTAATTTCCATGTAAAATTATGTGAATTTTTTTCAGTGTAATTCGCTTTTATATGGACGAGTACCGTCGCGTATTGTGCATTTCCCGAAACGAAATAGTATACCATAACGTTTTGACTGAAGAATCGAAAGCTTTAGGATTTATCAGTTCATGCTCTAATAATCCAATATACTAACAGTCCATCCTACGCTTTCGTTTGTTTCCTCCATTTGTCGTCGGTATGCGAAAGCACTGACCTCCGTTAAATCAATGCCATTCATGTGTATGTCATAGTCGCCGCGATTCTAATTACAAGTGCACGTAACGATGAAAACATTTTACACCGATGTTTAATGAAAAATTGTTTATGCATTTCAATTCACCGTCCCACACATACCCAACCATGTTGATTGCAGAGTAATTAAAATTACCACGTGGACAAACGTGTCCGGTCGTGTAATGAATAAAAAAAAGCACGCGAGTCATGAGCCATTCGACAAAAAGCGGATTCCAATGCGTATCATGAATAACGATTGAGCGACATTTAGTCTTATCAGTTTGCGAGACGAGAAAACGTGCTTTTCGCGGAGGCGTGTTTAAATCTGAATAAACTGAGAATAATCGATGTAAATCCGGCGTTGCGAATATATCATGATTCTTCACGGCTGATTGAATAAAATAAAGTGGGTGGAACCGAGTTGTAGAAGGTCTGAAATATTGGATTTGCGAGAGAAAGTTTGAAAAAAAGGCAGATATCTCTGTAGCAGATGTGATTATATTTGTTACGTCTGACAGTTGCCTCCAGGAAAATATTTTTTACTCTATGCACATTAGAGAATACCGACGACGAGTGCGAAGGACGGGGTGTATCGGCGTGTCGGACAGATGGATATGCACGTGGACACCGTTACGTATAGCGTTGATAATAAATCGTGTCAAGGTGCAAAGGCAATAACAACTTGGCCTCGTGCATTGTCCAGGGAGTCACGAGCTTTTCCGTTCGCCAGCGTCACGTCCCGGAAAAGTAGTTTGAAAGGCGAATTGAAATTGAATTTTGCCGTAACTGAAATGTCGTTTAAAGAACGATTACAGCGGGCCGTATTGATCCAAGAAGCTAAGCGGTGGACAACGAGCTGAAAGAAGATAGAGACGAAAGGGAAAGGCGGAAAAAGAAAAGTAAAAAAATAAGCAGTTAAAATGATCGTCTTGTTAAGGAATTCTTCAACATTTCTTTCTTACGTTGATTATACGAGATCTTGATAAAATCCTTATGCCCCATTAATTCCCTTAGCGTTTAACAAAAGAACTTTATATAAAGGAAATCTGTAGATTTTGCAATATCTCGAGTCTTTGTACATTAATTTTTATTATAAAGGATCATTTTATGACAATTGTTATGTCTCATAATTGCACGAGATCTTTATGTTCAAGTAAAATCAATATCAATATACAGAAAGAACAATTTTGTTAAAGTATCTAAAGTTTTAATTAGGACGTTTATTGATGATAATGCTGCAAAAAGTTTTAACGTTCTAGTACCAGTTTAATCATCGTACAAAATTATTTTGATAGTTTAAAATTATTTTCAAATCTGCTATTACGTGTCATAATTTCACAAGCTCTTCTATGTTTCAAGTAAAATCAATATCAGTGTTCAGAAAGAACGGTTTTTCTAGAATAAAATTTTAAATAGAGCGCTTAAACAATGATGATAATACTGCAAGAGGTTTTAATATTTAGCAACCAGTTTAAGCGTCGTACAAAATTATTTTCAGATCTGTATCTAGTTAAATTTTTAAATACCTCAACAAAGCCATTCTTTTCGTGTGACATTTCTAAATGCCATTTACACGACAACATCTGAACAGATATTTATTTACCGGTACGAAAAGCTTTGTATTACTCCTCGAAATATGACCGGTTTTTTTATTATAATAAAATATCGAGATGTCGATTTTCGGAGCAGATATTTTGCGCGGTTTATCTCGAATAAGAGTGATATAATAGGAGATGGGAATTGTAAATTAGCCTCTCTCTCATATTACGATATTTACAAATATTTCTTATTAATTATATTTTACTAATTATATTTTAATTATATCACGTATCTCGTGCTTCGAATTTTTTGCCGAATATAATTTTTATCGAGCAATTTCACAACTAGATTGAGAATGGAAAGTGAATTTCCAAATACGCAAAGCTATATAAAATTATATACAGCGCGAAATGTACGTAATACGACTGTAATAGCTCAATTATTGAAATTGATAAATAAATGAAAAATAAAGAAATTGATAGAATATGTATGAATATTACAAAATACGAAATATTTTTCGGAATGCCAACGAGCCATTAGGCGCGCGATTTGGTGTTTGTTTTTATTTCGTACCGCTTGCTCGTTGTATAAGTTACAACGCTGCCAATCTTCATTCGTACGCGGAGACTTGAGCCGATAGGTAGCAATGCTCCGTATTCTTATTCTTCGATTCATAAAACACAGCGTGAAATGTACGTAATAGCTCAATGATCGTAAAAAATTAATATTAAAAAGTAAAATAGTGAAATATTCTTACTGTTCGAATAATCATTTCTTGTAATTAACATGATTGTTTAATAGATCTCGTAATTTACTAATTTTTGCGATTAACTATTTATTAAGGTGGTAGCTATCTATTAAGGTAATTGCCAGGGGTGTCGGTTAAAGCGCAATTGCAATTAACCATGTTCTCGCGAGTGTCATGTGCAAAGAATTGACTCCGAGGTCTGACGTGACGAGGTCTAAAAGAGACATCCGACACAACGAAGCAGCCATGAGGTGTGTAATTTATTATTTGTGTGTGTGTGTGTGTGTGTGTGTGTGTGTGTGTGTG
>NW_017257400.1:671812-708645 GCF_001594055.1 Mycetomoellerius zeteki | reverse complement strand
GTGTGTGTGTGTGTGTGTGTGTGTGTGTGTGTGTGTGTGTGTGTGTGTAATTGCGCTGTAATAGATTAACAATAATGTTAAATTTTGAGCAGCATATAATTAGCTGTTGGCAGAATCATTGTATGATAGAATATTAATTATGGCATAAATCAATTGCCTACATTTGAGAAATTAAATTCAGTAGCATAATAAAATAGAACATATTTTACGTGCGAACTTAGTAAAAATGATGAACTATAATTTTATTTTTGTAAAAAGAGGAAAATCTTATTTCTTATTTGGGAATTTTTTAATCTAGTAAAAATATCATTTTATATTTTTTTTACCAAGCACTCTATACATATATTGTATAAATAAGAAGTTTTCAGAAATTGAGAACACCAAAGATGAAGTATAACTAATATTTTAAAATAAAATTTATTCATCAATAATTATATTTAATTAATTTTTTAATTTATTATTTAGAGATAAATAGGATAGTGAAAAATTGTTAATATTTAGACATGTTGCTTTTTTCTTCATTTCCTTTTTCAAATTTTTTTTAAATAAAATTCGAGGTATGTATTTAGTCTGCTCTTAGACATCAATATACTGAGACATTTTTTCAACGTGAATGTTTCACAAAGATGCATAAATAGAAAGACAGAAAATGTTTTATTATCATGGTATTTCAAGTAATTTATATCAATAAAAGAGCATACTAATATTTAATATTAGTAATATTTAATATTAGAAGTTTTATTTATAATATACCATTTTTATTTTACTTTTTTATAGTTCATTTATATTTATGTTTATTGATTTGACTAAACTCGTAAACGTTGTTACATGTTTGAATGCATAACTTTGTGCCTTTCTATTTTCGTTCGCTCGCTTTTAACTTCAGAATTTTCGTATCTAAAATTTTTTACTTAATTTTCAAAATTTGATATTAAAATATTACACAATAATTATAAAATATTTCTTATATTCAGAGGCAATCGATTTGAACATATTTCACTGTCAATTCTGAAAACATGTAGCTGATTAAACTTATTTAATTAGTCAGTTATTAATCAGTTTTTGTTATCTTTATCGAGCTGTCTCTCTTTCTAAATAATAAATAGCAATTAATTAATATTTCCCTTTTTATTGAATGTGGAAAAATGTGGAAGAGAATTGTTGTTTCTAATCTTGCATACAAAAAGCAATTTCTGAAGTAGAGTTGCGGACACACGAATTCACCAACCTTCGTTCTTTTCGTCGACTGAATATAAATGCAAAATTTTCACGCCTCGGAAAGGATAGAAAGGAAACTAAAATAGGAGAGGGACAGCCGGACAAAAAGCAGAGTCATAGCTCAATTTGAATTCCTTTGTGCGCGTAGCGTGTATCTAGCCCCCCGTCGTCTCCACTTTTCTTTCGTCGGCTGTCATAATGACGTTTGATATGGTAAATTCAGAGCATATTATAAATACTGAACATGTTCCATCACTAATTTCGAGTTCAAATCGAACACATCCGAGACCATTGATTCTCGAATTTCGGGATTTCGTAATTTTGATCGTTGATTCTCGAATTTCGGGATTTAACCTCGCATTAATTCGAAGAATTTTTAATTAATGAACATTATATTGATAATTACCATATACTAAATCGATATGTGCAACGTTAATATTTTATATTAACGTTATATATTATATCATATATATTGAGATTAAATAATATGCGTACATACATTTGGGACCAATCTTTTATATTATTATCATATTTATTATAGCAATTTGAGACTAAAAAATAATTTAAATTATTGTTTTAAAATATTATGTTAGATATACGTACATTTATTATTAGATTTAACATATAAGTTGATTTCAAAATTTTATTCCACGAACAGAAGAATATGATATTTTATTATGAAATTATATTATATAATTTCATAATAAAATATTATATAATTATGTGAGAGAGAGAGAGAGAAAGAGACAATTAAATAAAAGTAGATATGTAGACATAGTGTTATCGTTTTATTAATAGATATGCCATATGATTAGAAATTATTATTCAAATAGCTATCTCTGATACACGCTGCACCTGATATTGCGTAGGAAGGGCCATCATTATTCTCTCATTGATTGACATCAAGTATCAAACAATGCTCCCTGAATATTAGCTAAATCCTCATTCGGATATACATATATGCATAAGAAATACTATGTGTTAAATGTCCGACTACAATAATAAATCACAGTCACGATTAATTGAACATTGCGCGGTATGAAATCGATCCCGGAGGACAGCGCATCGTATTTTCCGCTAAAAGCGAGCAATCCTTTTGCGTAGAAATCTACGAGAGATGTTCACGTAAACGTGCTAATTAGAAGAGAACGAAATAATTGGAGAAAGTCGAGGCAATAAACGAGCTACTGGAATAAAAGAGTCTACACCAAGGACAGAAAGGAACGTTGTATTTCCGGCAAATAACTAGTTCATGTTAAACACGCGGGTAAAGTCGCATATAATTTTTTTTTCATTTTTTCTTACGGTTCTCTTATATTACATCTGCAGAAATTATGTCACATTCTTTTATAAAAAGAAGACAACACTGCATGTGAAAAATCACAAGGGACTAGAAGATGTTCATTCCTCTTTGAGGACAAGGCACATAGCAGGCAGACGTATACGATTAAATATACGATTGCTTGCCATATGTCACGTATAATTAAATAGCCGTGGGATTAATAATATGACAATTTTTTTCAAACGTATGAGGAAACCGGATATGTAACGATGAGATTAAAACGTATCGTTACACGAATGTCTGTGTGAGAGATTTATTCTGTAATTGCGGATTCGAATCGCTGCGCGCGACATCACATTTTTTAATAAAATATTTTATCGCTGAAATTGGGAAAAATTGCAGTGACGATGGGAATATGTATTAATAGGTTCTCGAGCGCGCCATATGTGCTGTCGACTAAATGGGTTACGAGAGCCTGCCAGACCACAATCCGCAAGAGCTTAACATCAATTACTAATTGTTCTTGTCATTAATCTTCCTATTGCTTCTGGAAATATAGTCTCCCGTCTCTATATCCATACGACGTAATTATTGCAATATTTGCGGTAGACATATATTTAACCTATTTAACTTTGTTCATTTTTAACTGCACAGAAAGGACGGTTTTACTGAAGTATCTAAAAATTTAGCTAGATACAGATCCGAAAATAATTTTAACCAATTAAAATTAAAATAGTTACGTAGAATGTTCAAACTGAAAGCTAGAATGTCACACAGAACTTTTTGCAGCATTGCTCATCTTGTTTGAGATTCTAATGTAATTATATTGATGGTCTAACAAAATTATTTTCAGATCTGTATCTGGCTGAAATCGTTTTTTTCGTGTGATAATTTTTTTCATCTATTGAAAGACTATTACGGGCCATATTCACATCTCACTTTTATCAATAAAAGTGCGCATATTTAACATACTTATAGTTTACATTATATGTATATTTTAGAATCCGTCCGAAAATTCTGTTTTGATTTCGGTTATGACCAGTTTTGGTTAAAAATTAAAATTTTGGGAGCTCTTAATATTTTGTTATGCAATATAGTCACAAAAACTTTTCTCTCATTGTTCAAATATTTATTTGAACTTGTGATGCATGCGACAGAGCATTATTTTGTTAGTAGACGTTGTAAAAATATGATAAAAACGACTGTCAAAAACAATCTATACGTAAATAACGATACAAATAACGAACTTTTTTAAACACTCCACAATTCTCCATTTACTATTTAAGAAACTAATTTACTATTTAAGAACGGTCGTAATTTATCATCAAGCGTTGGAGAAGAATTTCTTTCTCCTTTCGCGTCTATCTGATAATTAATAAGTCGTTTAACTACTTCTGACAATTTCCCGTATAGCTATAGAATGAGCCAAATCGACCGATGTGGCGCATTGCGCTCTCATAATTCGCGAAATCTCGCGGGCAGGACCGTATTTTCCCTCTCGACGCGATACTCGCAAACTCGCCGAGCATAATACATCATTCCGGCGTTTATCTCGTAGCGCGTACACTCCTCTCTGTCGACTTTCGTGAGTTCATGCACGGGGAGGTAGTTGATCGGACAGCACAAGCCAGGCAAAGGGAGGAAGGTTGTCTTTTCACGGATGGCGAAATGCTTTCCGATTATCGCATCCATGCAGCGCGTGCAATTGCGACTGCAACGAACCGTACATTATCTGTGGATATGTGTATCTGAATACGTGTGTGTGTATGTGTGTGTGTGTGTGTGTGGGCACGTTCGTAGGAATATGTATACCGTAATAGGTCTGCAGTCATACACATAGTCACAGTTGCATGGCTGCACACACTGCGCCCACAAAACGAGGGCGATAGTTAAACAGACGTGCGCACGCCTCCGCAGACAGTAACTCCGCGCAATCTAATACCCAATCCTCGTGCCCCATCGTCCATGAGAGACGCTGAAGGCAATGCCAACCCTCGACATTAATCTCTCGAGCAGCGTTTTCGTAATGTTTACGTTTAGTAAAAGTTACGAAGGTTATTGAGTTGGCTGTTTCGGTCGTCCAGTTTGTTAACGGTCCATGGAAATATTTTAGCTTTGCGATGGAATTCCAGCGGCAAAATATTTAGAATCGGTTTTCGTGGTATTTCCATTGCGTTCTTTTTTTTTTATTTTTATCTCTCTCATTCGCGTATGTGAAACTGCGTACAATAGGGCGCACGTGCAAGTTGCATCGTGCTATTCTATACCACGGATCGTCACAGCATTTAGCATATGGAATCTCCCCAGACATCAGGTGTGAACTTCCAACCTTCCTGGAGCTAGATGAAACGCATATATATATATATATACATATAATATTGGTTCAGATAGCGCTTAAACACGAACTAGGTCTTTTGCCAATTCTGATGAAACACGTGTAATCCTACATGCCTCGTACAAGCGAATGCGCTTTGAACAATCGCGAATTCTGGGAGAGGAAAGGAAAGAGCGTAACGATGTCCGTAATAAAGGTAATAGCGTAAACCATTACTGCGATTAAGAGCGAGCTATACGTATTCTCTGTTAAAGAAATGGAAGTGCGCGAAATTGGAAATCCACTTTCTGCCAATGACTAATTTTGCAATCGTTGCACCAGTTAATCTTGAATATATGGAATGTTCGCGTGTCGTGAACCAACCGATTCGTTTGTTTATCTCTTCCATCATCATTTGAATTTTCTACTTAAGCTACGAAGAAACCTACATTCCCATCGTTCTCCGAAAATCTCCGTAAAATTGGCTTAAAGTGAATTTCGCGTGATCTCATATGCTTGTAATCTTAACCGAAAGGCAATCTAGCTTCCAAGGTGAAATGATTTTATGGTAGACATATACCAGATAGTTTTAAATTAAGATTAGAAGGATTATGAAAGAAAAAAAAATGTGTAAAGAAGGAAAGAGGAATTAGCCGCAAGATTTAAAAAAAACATCAGAGGTTGTCATTTTTAAAAATACAGTTTTATAATTTATTGGACCGAAGTACTATAAAATATATCAAATATTAAAGCACATTGGTAAGCCAATCCCTTGAATTAAATAACATTCTGTTATTTTTAATTTCTGTGTGCATCAGAATATAAATCAATTCATTATTGTGATTATAAGTTTTAAAGTAAACATCATCCATATTAACGTATACATTTAGTAAATGATAAACTAAATTTAAGTTAAATGCAATACATTTTTTTTTAGTTAAATTGTTTAACTCTTGTTTTAGTCAAATTAACGATATATTGAGTAAGAACAGGAGCATAGATAACTACAGGAATAGATAACGAAATGCAGAAATAAGACCTCGAACATATTGCAGTAAAATATAAACATGAGTAGATAATAACGACATGACCCAGTTGCGCGACCGGTATGGAGAATCTGATCGCAGAAACCTAATTATAATCATGAGAATGCTGACGATGCGGCAAGGACGTTTTACGTAAGTCCGGGAGGAAAGATGCAGGGGCTAGTCATTCGATTATAACATCACCCTTGGTAACAGTCGTTAGCGGTTTGATAATAAAAGTGTTAAATTTAGTTGTAAAACGATTTATGCAAGTGTTAAAAAATTAATTTATTTAAGAAGTTTATTTAAGAAATTAAAATTAAGGTTTATTTAAAATATGTAAAAATTATTTCACCCTAAGTCCAAAAATATCAATCAACATATATTAATTTGAATATTCAATGCTACATATGTTTCCATTTCCAGTTCTTTAAGTTTAACTAATCTCTGCACAGATCCCGAATTTAATTTTAAAGTGAACATTGTAGACATACAACACTCGCCCTTAGAGGATTGAAAAGATATTATTGATCTCCGAGCTTGTATATGATAATAAAAGAAAATACCAATTTGAGATGTAAAATAATCTTGTTTCCGTTTATCTTACAAAATGTATGTTACGCGATACAGAGTAGTCTCGGATGCACCACGGCATTTTCCAGGAGATGTCGTAAACGTTGATTTAAGATTTTCCTTCTGGCGAACGTGCCGGGTGCGCAATTTTTGCACTGAACGCGATGAATACCTACAATACATCTCGCGGTGCATGCACACGCGGGTGGAAAAGTAGAGTAAGTAAGGGACATATCTCAACGTGACGAGCCGCGGAATCGCAACCGAGATGGGAACTTCGCGAGTGGGAGCTCCCGAGTGCTTTCGGCACTCTCGAGCACCACCGTACCAACTCGAGCCGAAGAAAGCGAGAAGAAGAAAGAAAGTGCACGTGCAGGAATCTCAAAACAAGCGATCTCGTCACTTTTGTATTAAATTAACCTTGGAAGAACGTGGCACCCAGGAGAGGGGAGGAGAAAAGAAAGAAGGAAAGAGCTTTCGGGCTTCCTAGACGTGATCGCAACCCCGTTTAAGAAGGAAGCGTTTCTCGCGAGATGAAACTACACTTCCGCTACAGACACAATGCATCCTCCTCGCTCGTCAGCGATTTCAGAGGAATAAAACACTATAGAGAGAACTTTCACGACTGGGTGCTTTCAGAGCACGCGAAACGTGACGATGAGGCACGCGGAGGAACGATCGGATTCGCGCCTCAGGAAGCGAGAAAATCGGCATCCCCGCGGCGAAGATAGAAAATCTCGTGACAACAGTGCGCTTCCACTTGCTCGCGTCATCATTTTGCGTTTTAGAACATTAATAATGGGCGCCAATTCTTTCTCGATCGTACATTTCAGTTTTCCTATTCATTCGCATCCGCAAAAATTCTCTGTGATTAATTAGATATAATTAATCACGGGGAATTATCTTTGAAGAAATTTGAGAATTTCTCGTAAAAAATGAGAAAAGCTATTTACTTGGAGAATCATTTATTCGGTGTTTAATACATATTAATTCATAGGGTGGACTAAAAATCTGGATATAGTCGAATATCTCAAAAATATACATATATAGGGGAGAGTTGTCGAATGCGCGTACCACTTAACCTATCTTTTATTATATTTTCCATTTGGCATTGTTTTGTATACAAATGAACATTAGAAATTGTAGCTTAAGGTTTTGGACGCTTATTATTACATGTTTAACTTTTCACCAATAACAAATTAATTTGTTATAAGTCTTTTTGTAACATGCAAAAGGTACGATTTAGGCAATCGGTCGCCTAAATCATATCTATTAGGTACATTTTATCGTATTTCCTTTGAAAGTATTGAATTTATGAATGAAAACAATTAAAAGTATGAAATTAATAAAAGAAATCATTAATATCTAATGATTAATTAATATCTAATTGTAATAATTTATTGAAAAAAATCAAATATTTTATAATTATTAAATAACAATAATGAAAAAACAAATGACACCAAAATAAAATTGGCTTAAATATATTTTTGTACTTGACATTTATATTAATATCAATTATTAGTTTTATTATTATCAGTTATCAGTCTTATCTTTTGATGGTGCGATTTAGGAAATTCGATGGATTTTGTAAAAATATCGATTTAATCTTTACAATGGTTGGAAATATGTATACAGTGAATGTAAAATATTCTATAATAAATCTTCTTTTATAAAAATACAAAAATTTATAATGAAATTGGATGATCGCAACTACATAAGTTGATTAAAAATTAATATCAGATATACCTGATTTTTTAAAACGTCGCTGACGTCCATAAAACAAAACATAGGCTATTATATTTTTGTCTATATTACTAATTTCTCATATATTTTATATTATTGTTACTATTGTCTATATTAATTAATAATATGAAATATTGATGAGATACGATTTAGGCGACCAATACGCAATCCGCAACTCTCCCCTATTAAATACCTATATAATTAAATATATTCATGAATACAAATTAGAATAAAATTATTTAAGTAAATAATTTATTTAACATTACTTTATATTAATCTTGTATTCAGTTAAGAATAAGACGGTATTTGGATTTACTAAAATGAATTGTTATTTTCTTGTATATACTGATACTATAATTCGTGTTACTTGTAATGGTTTCGATTGCTATCTACTTGAATTGTAATTAATTGGCCTCGAACCCAACACCACTTCTAGCAGCAGCGCTTAGTTAAATACTGTTCAGCTAGAAGGATACACAGCGGAAACAAACAATCGCCAGCAATTTAACAGCCAAGCAATAGACGATCGAATGACCGTAGACAATAATTATTCCTTCCTTCGCAACTCTATAATTGGAAACAATTACCTTGCTTGTCTCAAGATTATTGAGCTGTAGTGTGTGCACACTATAATTTGTATTCTTTAATTTTAAATATTTCACACTACTTTAAAATTAGGCAAACAAAAATTATATAAAAAATTTGTTATTAAGAAAAATTTGTTAAAACTCTTGCCACACATTTTGCACGGAAAAGAACTGCTCGATTAACTGCGTTTTCGTGCATTTATGTGTTTCAGAGAAGAAATATTACGATCGCGTATTAATACATATTGCACAAAACGTCTTGAGAATCCTTTTCACAATAGAGACGAAATTCCTTTCAAGTTGGTAGATATTTAATCGCTGAAATTCGACGAGTGCTCGATTGAAACGGATATGCATCAGCTGTCTTCTCGCGAATGAAAGAGAAAGAAGATAGGATATCGGAGGATAGTTATTTTTCGAGCTCAGAAACTCTTGGTATGCATCGCCGCATAACTGGCACTGACATTACGAAATTCCGTGGAAAGAACGTCCCTTTTGCCTTATGATTTAGCTTTGCACTCTCGGCCTTTCGTTTTTCGAGTTACCTTCATTTATTACGTAGTTGAAAAAAATTCTTTTTTATTTAATCCATTCATGCTTTATAATTTCACTTAATATGAGAAATATGGTACTCAAAAGTGTCGTACATCTTCTAATTGTTATACGATTGTAATCAAAATGTACAAAAATTTAAGTATTTGAATGTGAATAACTTTATTCAATTTCACATTACAATTTTAACGTTCTCTCTTAACGTTTTACATTCTGTCGTTGATTTAGATTCGTCGCTGTCTCTCGTTTGAGAAAAAAATTAGAGAAGTTATCAGAAGGTTCCACAAATTTAAAATGAAAAATGGTTAATTTATTGGAAGAATAATAAATCAAATTCTATTTTACATATCTTCGTCTATGAAGAAAAATGTTTTTATATAAATGATAAATTAGACCATTTAAATGTTCGTAAGACAACGAAAAATCTAGATTGATGGCAGAATGTAAAACATCAAGAGAAAATGTTAAAATTTTAATGTGAAATTGAATAAAGTTGTTTATTCAATTTTACATTATAATTTTATGTATTATGATTATTGAATGTGAAATTGAATAAAAGGTATTTATTCAATTTCACATTCAAATACTTAAACTTCTGCATATTTTGACTACATAACCAACTTATGTACACGAATTGCTCGAAATTATTAGAATTTCAGTAAAACATAATGATTGCAAATGAAACGTTGCGCAGTACGAGATTTTTAATTGCACGAGATGCAATATATTTCCTCTTCTACATGTATATCGGAAATAGAGAGGAAATAAAATACGATATGAAATTGAAACTTCATGTTGTATCTTCTCGCATCATGAAGCTTCGTTGCATTATGTAATAGTCATACACATTCTTCAAACACATTTTCCGCTAGAGAATCTAAAGAAGCGAAAAATTGAAAATACATTTGAAAATTGATTCTGTATTCCGCGTGGTCCTTGTTAAATAACCTTGTTATGCAACGGTTTGCCACAATTTGGATTGGTTATTGTTATTGTATAACAGTAGTTATGAACGTTGTATATTGATGTTCTATTTATTTTTCTGTTTCAGGTAAGTGCATTATGTGAGGCATTTTTGAAATATGCACGTTTACGAGGAAAACCGCGGCAACATAGATCCACGCCAAAAAATGTAAGTGACGTAAATCTAATGTTATCCGCGTTTAACAAAAACAATAAATCACTGCCGTGACGTACGATGAAGAGATTACCAGCAATCTCATCTATCTTGCGATCATTTCGTGTCAAATTTTTTTAAAAACATATTGCGCTCTGCGAAAAGCATTTGCCATGTTTTTTGCATGCTGTTTATTAATGTACATAAGCAAAACATGTCTGATGCACTTTCCCCGATAAACCCGCGATGTTTATCACGCTACGCCCTGAGGAAGATTTTGGATTGCGATTTTAGGGACGCTTTCCGATTGCCATATCCATTAATGTATATCGAACATAATGCATGGAGCAGGCTATTCGGAAACTACGTCGAACGCGGGCGTGACTTAGCGCCAACTAAATGAAAAATATAGTGTAGTAGTCAACGAAACATACATAGGTATATAGTGGTAGCGCAAAGCTTTATCTTCATATTGGGGTGCACGCTAAAATAGAAAATTATTCGGACATTGTGGCTAATACGATTGAATAGGCATTATTTTCTGTGAACTATTATTTACGTAATATCTGCAATGCTTTAACATTTTATGCTAGAGAAACTAACATCCATCACAATATTTGCTATTTCAAAAAAAAAAAGGGAATGAGAGAAAATCAGTTCATATTTCCAAAATGATATAAAAATAGTAAGAGGTAAAAAAAAAACGAAAAAACGAAAATATTTTTGCGTTTGATAAAATTTGTACGAAAAGAACGATTTTACTGAAAGATTTAAAATTTTGTTGAATACAGATCTGAAAATAATTTTGTTGGACCGTCAAAATAATTATGTAGGACGCTGATGGCTAGAATGTTGAAATTTTTTGCAGCATTGCTCATCATGCTTGAGATTCATACGTAATTATTTTGATCTAATAAATATTACTTTACAAATCTGTATCGAAATTTTTAGATACTTCAGCAAAATCTTTTCCCTGTTGGAATTATTAATTAACAGCGTCAATCTGACGATTGTGCTGGGGCACTTGGAGAGAATAGAACGATATTATAAAAAATAGAATGACAAGCAATCTATCGATTGGTGGTTTCGAGCTTGAGCCTATACAATTCACACGTATCTATTCGAGGAGGAGTCCGGTCATGAATCAAACTAGGTCTATGTGGAAAAATATCCGTACTGGCGCTCGTAAATGTCCGCCCATCGACACTGCATTGGTCGCAGTATCGTTGCCTATATCTGAAATTTATTCCTTAATACCGTGTCGCTCCCGTGAGGCACGAATGACGAAAGTCGCGTAAAATAGGTTTACAGTTACGTTCAACCTTCGAGACGAGGCCGGTCCTCTCCGCGACTTACTTTTCTTCCTGTAATCCTGATCCGCGTCGTCCTAAAATCGCCTTATTCCGGCTAAGAACGTCCTTGATGGCTGCGAATAATCGTTTATTTTCGTTTAGCCATTATCTCCGGACATTGCGGGACATCCCGGCACACGGGCATTTTGTTCCTAAAAGAGTGAGCTGCTTGAAAAAGCGAAGTGCAAACGCATTACGTTGGCGGAAAGAAGGGAAAGTAAAGGTGGGATCGAGGATTTAAAATAATATCACGAGAATACCTACAAATATTTTCACTCGTTATACTGTAGACTCTTTGAAATTAAAAACTCGGTTATTTTCTATATTATCTACATTTATAACGAATCACAATGGGACAATAAACCTTAGTATTAATTGAATTGTTTTAGAGAAAAATGTAAAAGGAATTTTAATTAAGTTATTCCAAAGAAAAAATTTTTTTTAATTTTTTTCCAGAAAGAAAGATAAAGGGAAACGTTATGTATTAAAGTACAGAATCTTTTTGTTCCTTTCACTAAGTTGCGAAACATGGTTCGACTGATTCCAGAGCTCAATGAGATTGATACATCCTGCGAATACAGAACAGACCGTTTTTCTTTAGCATATAAACCAATTTAATTCACGCTGACGTAATTGCATTACGTTGCCGCGTAGAAAGAATTGTATCGTAATGCCCAGTTCGTTCGCCGTCCGTTGCCAGGTTATAGTTGAATTAATAATTCGAACGAGAAAGGACGTGGAGCCGCTGCGTACCGGCGTGTTTGCGAGAGGGCAATCGTATACATAAATCTAATATTATTTTTTATTTCTTGGCCACTGCTAGAGAAAACGCTTCCGCGCGCGACCGTTTATTTTGCTTAATGTTCGCGCGAAATTAATGGCTCGTGACATTCGCATTTTCGCGTGCGAAATCACGACCATCTTTTCAAGCTGAGCCCTCCTCGCTTATATAAACGGACCGGCTCGACAAACGCAATCCACGCCTAATCGAGATTTAATTCAGACGGATTATTTACACTCGAATTAACGCGTGCGGCACGTATATCCGACACGAGGCGCTTTAATACCCCGAAAATACCATTTGCAGATCGAACGGGGACCGAATATCTGTACGGAAAGAACGACTTTGCTCAAGTATCTAAAAATTTAATTATACTACAGAAAGAACGATTTTGTTGAAGTATAAACATTTAGCTAGATACAAATTTGAAGATAATTTTGTTGGATTATCAAAGTAATTATGTATAGAGCGCCTAAGTCGGTTGCTAGAACATCAAAAATTTCTGCAGCGTTGCTTATCATGCTTGAATTTCCTATGTAATTATTTTGATAGTCCAACAAAATTATTTTCAAATCTGTATCTGCTTAAATTTTGGATACTTCAGCAAAAATGTTCTTTCCATGTAGATACAGATCTGAAAGTTTTGTTTGGACTGTAAAATAATTATGTAGGACACTTAAACTGGTTGCTAGAATGTTAAAACTTTTGCAGCACTGTCATCAACACTTAAATATATTAAATAATAATTTTGATAGACCAACAAAATTATTTTTAAATCTGTATTAGCTAAATTTTTAAATAAGTACTTTTCAGTAAAACCGATTTTTCCGTGGCATCATTTATTCGAGTGTTAGTTTTCCCTTATTTCTCCCTTAGTTTGCGAAACGTTGGTATACGATCACGGGAGATATTTTTACGCGATAACCATTTGCAAACCGTCAAATACGATGATCGTAAAAAGTGTGGAAATTCAGTTTCGCATTCCTCGTCATTATTTTTCCGTCGCAGAGTCGTTTTTCTGCATACTGTCGAAAATTCTCTCTTCGCGAGAAAGAGAACAATAGCACGCTATTATCATCAGCTTTTATCCGCTATCGTTCGTCGTTTTGATAAACGCTCCGCGATTTTTGAGGTAACTTTGTTGGAAATTCTTGCATCGACGGAAGACCGGTTGCGTGTCTGGTAAAGATAGTGAACTTTCGTAATAACTCTGTGCAGCCGTAGATATGGAAGACGATAACTTACTCGACAACAAAACACTTAGCAGCGCGCCTCGTTTAATCATTTAAGGAGCGTTTAAGAACCTCAGAATGCTATAATGAAAACCGTTGAATTGTATGCGCATTGTGGAAAATTTCCACGCTAATCTACAGTGAATATAACTGTCAGAACTAGTTAAACTATCTCTTTTTGCAGTATTGAATTTATTACATTGTACCCAAGCTTGGACAAATTCCAAGTTTCACGGTTTTAATAAGCGATTTTATTAAATGAAAGGAATTTTATCAAGAAATTGCTGCGCTTGATATTTTTTATAAATTCTCGACATTTACTGGAAATAATTTATAGGTCAAGATTGGATAATTTACGATTTTCCGTCTCGTAAAAATACGAATGACAAATTATTAATTACCTAATAGAGTTAAGTTTTTCGCTTTATTGAGCGCTATTTTTATTTTTATGCTGTCAGATAAAAAGATGTGTAAGATATTTAAAATTTTTAAAAACAATAATTTGAATTGAGGAAATAAAAGCGGACACGGTTCTCAGTATCTAGTTAAATTTTCAGAATTTCAGTAAAACTATTCTTTCTGTGTAACTAAATTTATTTTTTACTGTCGAAAAAGTATTAAATTATTACGGTTCTAACCGATATCAAACAAGGATGTATTTGAATTGGCGATCAGTTGAGCCATGTTCCTATTACACGGTGGAAAAGCAGTCTGATCGATTCCGAATTTCGATGACTATCACGTATTTCCTGTGGCATGTGCAGGGTGTTCCAGAATCGGCTGAAAATAGGCACAGACTGAAAATTGCGCAGTTTTGGTTCACGAAATTGCTTAGCGTTCAACTAATAATATAAAACTGAAAATCTCAAAGAGATAATAACTTTAAACTACAAATCGTTGAAAATAAAAGTACTTTCTTCGGGCTTGTGCTCTTTTCACGGATTTCAACACACCCGATGAGCATCTCAGCTGCTTCTCTATCTGCGTACACGTGCCACCATCGTACGTATACTGTAGACGACTGCGACTAAAGGGATAAGGAAAATGAGGTGTAACTAGAGAACGCAGTCTCGAGAGGACTGCGTGGGGTAAGGTTCGGAATAAATCGATGGCAGCATGCAAATTACATTCCTATCCGAGAGCTGCTTACACACGTAAGTAGGACCGAGAATGTACGTCAGACTGCCTACTGCTGCTTTAGTTCATTCAGGTAAAAAATTTTATTTATTTTATAATAATCGGCAATAAAACTAAGCCAATTATATAGTGACAACATTGAGTATTATAGGATTGTAACGAAAAAAATTTTAGAACAATAATATATACTGTTTTTATTTTATTCATACTTGTCTGTTGTGCGTCTGCTTTTTATTCAAAATAATTATCAGAAAATATGAATTTTTAAAATATTGTATATGATATCAGAACTTGTTCAAAAAATACAAAAATCGATAATTGAAATGTTAAAAATTAAAAATTTAATTAAAAATTGAAGAATTAGTTAATCGTATTCTATTGCGATTGCTTGGCCTCATGAACTATCACGTACATTATAATAGTTTGTGATTGCTAATTGCTTCGGGTATTCGTGTCAGTGAGATACGCCACCGATAGCGACGGTTCTCCATCGTCTGTGGGAATAACTCTCGTCGGTGAAGAACGGGCCGATATATTTTATTAACCGAATTTCGACCGCAAAATTGCCGACCATATCCACACTGGTTGTACGAACCGATTTCAATCTACGATTCAATAGGCCAGCGCGAGACGAAGCACAGGCAGTTATGAATTGGGGCATGAATTCTAAACGAAATTCTCGATGTCGCTATCGATACTTCCGTCGCAATATCCCTGACAATCCTTGTAGTAATGGAATTGATGTATTCATGTTTGATATTAACAACTAAAGTTCAAGCGTTAATGTACATTATATAATGCCATAATATTACAAAAGTACTTAAAATTGGATCAATCCTGAAATAATAATATTAAAATAATCAAAAAATTACCACAATTCATTGAAATTGAAGAACATATGTATCTCTTTGTATTTACCTATAACAAAAAAATTGTTACAATTACTATAATTTAACTATAATTTATTTTCTGTACCAATTGTTATATTTATAATTCAAACAAATATATATATATATTTGTTTGAATTATAAATATAACAATTTTATTACTAAATTATAGCAGTAATAATCATAAAAATAAAGTTCTTATAATTATTTTACCGTGCAATTATAGTCATAAATACCAAACATTTTTCTTTTAGTATAGGGAAAAGAATGTCTTCAGAATGTTCCTTTTTATCTTTGAATATAATTAATTATTCTGATTCCATGATATTAATAGAACATTATAATTTGAGAACAGAAATTACTTGATCGAAAATAGCAAGAAATTTGATTGAGGCCATCACTAGTTAGTCTTCCCCCTCTTGTCAATTTATTTCTCGCGAGTGCTGGAGAGACTGGGTGGAGTTTCATCTACCAAAATCGATGCAAGAATCCCCGCGAAACGCCCTGACGACCGATGTTGAAATGGAGGTCGAGGTCTTGACCTTCGGAAACCGGAAAACTCGCCGTCCAGTCATCAGTTTGCACCCTTCTTCCCTTCCACGTTTTTGTCAGGTACCGGTGGTTTGTGGTATTCGTTTCTAATTACTCGATCATGTTGCACGCTATAATACATCTTTTTTGAAGGCATCGCAGTTAATAATTAATTCAGGATTAATCTCAAGAATATATGTTTATGAATCTCCTTGTCGAATATTTCATCGAATATTTCGAAAGCGTAAATTTATAGTTCATTAATGTACGTTAATCAAAGTTGGAAAATTTGGATTTGGCAAATATATGTGCGAGATTTGCAAAGTGACATATTTAGGTCAAAGCAGACAAAATCAGCGTGAGGAAGGGAATAATATATAAGAACTTAAAATACAGTTGATATCTTCCCAAACGGGGACCAAAGATGATTACTCATTTCACTCATTTGTGATAAATTTTTAGAACAGTCCTCTTTCTTTTTTTTATCGCTTCACACGATACGCGGAGTTTCAGTTTCAGTTTTAATGAACTACCCTATATCTATGACAGATAATTAATTTCTGTACACCAGAGATACTTACAATAAAAAGCAAAGACAAAAAATTAGTCGCCACTTTCTTCTTCTTTGTATTTTCAAAATTAATCAATGAATATTTGTAAAATGATTTTAACATTTTGTTTTAACAAGTGTTACTCTTTTAGGATTATATTTAATTCCATAAGTTAAAAATGTAATATAAAAAGTACAAAATATTCAACTTTTGTTGTTACGTTTTTTATTAGATAAAAATTTAAATAATTGATAAGATGGAAATTTCTTTCAAGAAGAGATAAAATTGTCCGAAAGAAAGTAAAATATCGTTAAGTCGAATAATGTTTACCGTTGACCGAATTTTCATATTGCCATCTCCCTCATACTTTTTCGCGTTCACAAAGCATGATGATGGTTTCTTATCTTTGTTCCTTCCACGAGCTGCTGATAGCCCTGTAAGTTTTCTTCTTGCTATCAATTTATTTCCATAAGTTGTGAGCTTCTACAGTGAAGATGAAAGAGAAAGATGGCTGGTCTCTCTAAATCTTGTGGTCTTTACAGTTCTTGAAACTTTTCTCTCTTTTTTTTGAACGTCGGGATTATTCGATAAAATGACAGCAAAATTAAAATGCATGCAAACTAAAATTGGTTTATGTTTTAATTTATAAATTTACGATACAAAAATTATTTATTTTTATTGTTATTAAGTTATTAAAAAGGAATTGAGATTGAATATTTTTGCGTCACTAGTCTCGTTAATTTTTAAATTGCTGAGCGTTTAAACTTTTACGTTTCTGAATATTTTAGCTTTTAGATTTTGAATACCAATATTTTCGAACTAACAGCAGCATTTGCTTCCCCGGTCCATTTAGAAATTAATTCGCGACGGCACCGAATGCTTTTCAATGTTATTGATGACGGTCTGTCTCTTGTACTTCCTAAGACGTCACGTTAGTTTTAGTTTTGCACATCAGCGTAATCGATCATAAGTTAAGTATAGTAGAAAAAGTCGGTATATGTTTCTTGTATAACTTTCCGCATTGCATTTCTTATCTCTCACAAGATGTTTACATTAACGAGACATTCACAAACTTTCTCTCCTTGGCCGTAACTGTAAGAAACATAAATATTTGCTACGGAAAAATTCTTCACGCTTTTTTCTCGGATTGTTGAGTGTAAGTACACTTGCAACATACCTTTTCACTACATTTTTTCAAATGTACCACATCCTTCCTTTTAAATTTTAAAATTCCATTCTTACAAAGGAAAGAGAACAAGAAAGAGAGAGAAAATTATTATTATAATTTAACTAATATTAATATATACCTATATTTTTATTTATTTTTATTCAGTTTTATAATTTCATGGAATTCTACGAAGACGTTTTATTGTGTAATGTCAGCTAAAAACGAAAACTATGTACACCAACGTAATTGTCATCCTTTGAAAGCTTAAAACCGTTTGTTTTTTAAATTAATTATCACATCCATAACATTACTATGTTTTTCTCGCGTGGATATTACGAGAAAAAACTTTTCTTTGCATGGGCAGACTCGATGGAATAATTATATTATTCAAGTGCGTTTTCTCGTGAGCGAAAATCTCCGCATTTTCCACTTTTCTAGATTGCGAAACAACTGCCTCGTTTCATCCGATGTCGATTTGATATCTCTCGCGTTCGCCTACACTTTACTAAAACTTTCTATTGAGACGTTGTATACTTCCGGCATTAGCTCATGTATTGTAGAGAGGATAGCTGTGCACGACACGATTGAAACTCCTCCACTGAATTTTTATATGTCCCGTGCAGCTGAGACCAGCGAAGCACTCTCGCAAGAAAATCCGTGGAGGCGGTCCCTATAAAGGATCGATGAGAAATTAAAAGAATGTCAAGGTTTCGCAAACAATTTCTTTGTAATATTCCTGCCTCATCGAGGAAAGTAAAGCGGCTGTAAGCGAGATCTGTAATAGCGAAAGATGAACGTTTTCACATTTTACGTTCGTCGTTTTACGTCCATTACGACGCTATTACAAATCTGTAATTTTTCTTAAAACGTGAACGTTAAAACTTGAACGTTAAAATGATAATATTAACTTTCCGTTGACAGAAGTAAAATAATAAAACAATAAAACTTGCAATAAATTTTTACAATATATTTTTTACTTTTCATTACAGAAAAATTTATAAATAGGTTAGAGATAGATAAGATTAACTTTATAAGGTAAATACTATTAACACTGCATCTCTGAATATTACGAGATTAACATTATAAACACTATAAGATTTTCTTTAAATGTATAAACAATTATTGTTTATTTATTTTTTATATTTTGCATTCATAAAATTTTATTTATTCATTTATGTAATTTATGTTGTATCTGTATTTATTTTATGTATATATTTATTACGTATATTTATTTTATCGCTTTATAAAATCATAACATTATCACGCGAGAGTGGCATTACTTTTCTATTAAGTGACTTGCACGGAGCAAAAAATTTAATCGTTAAGTAGACCGTTGGTCATTTCACCTTGGATCACTTCCAAGGAGAGGCTAGTGAGGCAGTAGTGATCAATCAGAGCAGACCAGTCTCCGCAGGTACGTTCGTACATGGCTCTGAAGGAGCCTTGGCGATGATGAATATGTACTGGAATACCGAAGAAAGATGGAAGATATGTTGGTGTCGATTGATCAATTGAGGACGTGAACAGGGAACGAACTCGTCGCAAGAGGTTGAATAGGATAGCCGACGAATAGAAACTGCAAAGATTAGAGGAATGATATAGATGTTCGTGATGCCTCACTATCATCGATTGGCAAAGTCAATCGCAGCCCCAATATTTTTTCCCCTCCCATTGCAGATATAAAATCGGATAAAACGGTATTCGGTTTTTTACACATATTTGAATATAGTACTGTAATTTGATTCGGTGATCTCTGTTCCATTTAATTATATCTAAATTTAAAAACACATACGTTCATTTTTAAACACAATTTTTTATAATCTGGTGTTGGTACAAAGATTACGTTTCATGTTAATTTTAAAAAATGGTATTTTTAAAAATATAAATATAGAGTACACGTAAAAGAGTGTTTCTCAACTTCCTATTTTTATCTCCATCTGTAATTTGAATCTTTTTTAGTATACAAGCGAAATTTACTCTCAAATTTCTTCGAAAAGAAGGAGCAGGGTAGAGTCCGGTTCCCTCTTTGAAATATCTTATAATATCTATTTTCTATGTAATAGAGATGTTAAAAAGTAACCCTCATTTTTTCGTTTTTTGGAAGCCTTATAGAACAATAAAGAAATTAAGGCTTACAGAAAAGACTCAGATTGCGAAAGGAGTAAAAATATGATTACAGACAGAGGGTTAACTATATACTAATTATAGCAAATGTGATTTTTAGAAAATTAAGTTCGGATTATCGAACAAGTATTTATCATTGCACGATGGCTCATTATCTGCGAGCGATGATCATTGTAATCAAAATTCAAATCCCCGAAATTGATTGCATGTGCAAGACAGATATTATTAAATTGATAACAGTGTGTTTACATTGTTAGATATCAAAAGTACAATGGTAACCTAATCCCTTGAGTTGAATAACATTTTGTTATTTTCGACTTCCATACGTGTCAAAATATAAATCAATTTTTGTAATTAGTTTCAAAGTAAATAACGATCATATTGACGTTTACATTCAGTAAATAATAAACTAAATCTGGGTCAAATTTGGTACACTTTCTTGAATTAAATTATTTAATTCCATTGTTTTAGTTAAATTAACGGCATATTGAACAGTGGCGACCTATAGAAATAATTAAAAGTAACTCAAATTGGGTATAATTTGATATTATGAATTTAACAATGTATGTTTTGCATAGTGCGCGCGCGCAAAGAGTTCATGTTAGAGACAAAGATGTGAAGAAAAAGTCGACTTGTTTGGGAATAAAATAGGTGCTCACAATCGGAGATTCGTTTAAGGCAACGTAGTATTTGGATAACCTCAATCAGGCGCCACCTGTGCTATTCGAATAAAAGCGTGTGAATGACACGCGTGTGTTCTGTACTAATAAATCACACGCATTTAATTACGCTATCTCCATTTAACAGGTCATTGCGTACACGTCTATCTTGCCAGGCAAAATATAATCAACGACAACCTTCCGCAATTATACGATTCGGTTACGCAATTCATGATACGTCATTTTGTTGCGTACCGCTCCTAACTTTTGCCGCGTCGACATCGCTAAATGTATTTACGTCAGTATTTACACGTGAGAGACGGAATTATTTAATTACTTTCGCTTAAACCATTTGACGTTTATCGTGCATCTAATTGCTATTTACCAGAAACGTAACTACACAACTTGTTGTTTCAATGAAGTTTTCAGCTTCATTGCAATAATTACACAATAAATATAACAAAATTAGCTATAATATTTAAACAAAAAGTGCGGTTTCAAAAAAATAAGATTATCTTATCATTGCGTTTCAAAAAACCTACATATTTCAAGATTATAATGATTCTCTTTTTAAACCGTGAAAAAATTGTTATGCATGGGATATTTCACGTGGATATGATTGTCCGCAAAAGAAATGGATTTTTGCTATTTGTTTAAAGAAATAAAAAATATCGACGAAATTTCATTGACCAGAGCACATTTCACAAAGGCTTGCAAATGCGAAGTTCAGCTGATGTCAACCCTGACCGAGTTCCGAGAGGAAGACAGCCATGAAAGAGAGACTGGTTGTGGAATAGACAGCGTTCGCTGGACATCAAAGCTTAAAAGAGTAGAATCATATAATAGTTGAGCGATGGTACTAGTGTTTGACCTTGTCCGCATTTCGCAAGAGGATTGCACATCTTCTCAAATTTTTTCGTCTGAATGACCAGATCTGTCAGCACACGAATTCTTTCATCAATTTTAAGGATTTTCCAGACTTCATTGTATGCAGCAAGAAAACGTATTTGAAATTGATAGAATAGGTTTTTGTGAGCAAGAAAGTAGTCTAAATCGATTATCAATTTTCAAAGATAATTAATCTAGTCTTTACAATTAATTATTAATACAATAAAGTATTTATTAATGCTATAATTAATAGAGAGAAATAGAAATAATTGATATTGTACATCAGAACAAATTCGCAGCGAAGTAATATCCCATTTATAAAAATAAATTATGTTAATATATTGTATAATATTACAGAGTTTTTCAATCTGTGTCCCAGAAAAGATCTTCAAGTGTGCTGCGAAAATTTTAAAGAAACAACGAAAAAACAGTTTTGTTAAAGTATCTAAAAATTGAGCTAGATACTGATCTGAAAATAATAGAATTATTTTCAGATCTATATCTAGCTAAATTTTGAGATACTTTAGCAAAATTGTTCTTTCCATGAAGTAAAGAGAAGCGAAAAAAGTAAAAAAGTTGAAATAAGTAAAAAAAGTGGGTAATGCGCGATATAAAAATATTGTAAAAATTGTGAAAATTACCTAAATTATATTGTATTTACTCTCATTTTAACTCATTTTAAATCGATATCGTTATTGCAATAACATCATTTTTAAAACAATGAAATAAAAAATATAAATTTTAGACCTTTACGGTTTATTTCTGAATGTCGTATTGGCGATATTTGATAAAAGATCTAAGCCTGAGTGCTAAAACATATGCACTTAATTCGACAAAGGCTTGTTATTTAACGTGCCCCGAATTGAAAACGTTTGAAAAAACGTTGTAATATCATATAATTAACTGTTGTCTCGAATTTTTCAGACTTCTTCCTTTCGAAAAAAAATTAGAAATTATAATGCTGTCATTTTCATGTTCTTAAAGTAGTCTACGCTACACTGAAAAAAAATGCATGTAATTTTACATGGAAATTACATGTTCATGACTGGAAAATTACCTAAATATGATTGGAAATTTACAATTTCCAGTAAATTTCCAAGCATATTTACGTAATTTAGATAATTTTCCAGTCACATACATGGAATTTCCATGTAAAATTACATGCATTTTTTTCAGTGTACCTAGGTTTCTTATTTAATATATAAGTTTTTGATTACAATTTCATGTAATCAAGCTTACTACACAGTTCCTCTTTCCCGAATACATTCAGCTTCGAGAAATTATAATGTCATCTATAAAAATTTGTTAACCAAGGACGACATGAATCTTAAACGATGTCTTAAAAGGCTTCATGCAAACATCCTGATATCGTAGGACGATCGGGCGATTCATTCATCCTCGAATAACCATTCACGTGTGACTGTCGGCGTGGGTGCAATAAACACGCGTCGTTTGTCGTTTTATCATGTGTCGTGTGGCGTCGCGACGCTATTTTCGTGCAATTCTTGGCGGCATGCATTGGGCGTCGACTCGTACAAGAATACGAAACACATTCACTATGATTCTATATAGTTGCACGTAGCCGTGGGCGACTAAATCCCTATACAGAGTGTCCAACCGGATGTCCTTTCAAGCATGGACTCATAGACGACTTCAGTATCGAATTTCCTTAGCGATAGTTCGAGGTAAAATTCAGCAGCGAAGTTATCTAAATGTTGAAAATCGAAAAATCTTATATCTTTGCCGCGAAGATGTAAATTAAACACGAAATATCTAGCTTGTCAGTTAACCTTAAGTTTAATTTGCTAACGAGAATTTAATGTAAGCTCTGATTTGATTATCAAAATATTCAAATATTTAGAGAATTTCGTATGCCATACTCACCCTTGTGAATATTTACATACTAAAAGAAGTGTTTGGTATCCATAATTTTAATTACGTGATAAAATAATTATTGGGGTTCTATTTTTATAGTTATTACTGCTATAATGTTAGTAATAATAATTACGTTCATCATTTTATATATTAAAAAAATATATGGTTGGCTTCATATAAATTATAGTCGTTTTCGAGACCAAACATATATTTTCTAGATATATACATAGAACTATAAATATAATTATAATTATTAATATTATAGCAGTAATAAAATGAAGCTCGCATAACCATAATTACTTTACTATGTAATTATAGTCATAAATACCAAACACTTTTCTTTCAGTGCACGTTATCTCTTTTCATCGTTACGGCCACACTATCGAATTTTCCGTGAAAATTTATTCACAAAACGCGATTTACCTCAATGCGTGAACTTCGAAGTAGAGCCCACCGCGGATACGAAGCACGTGCGCTTTTGACGTCACGTGCCTCGCGTAGAGAAACGAAGAAAAAGCAGTTCTCTGAAATTTTAATAGACCCCATCGTGCTTAACTTTACATCGGGCAGTATTTATTTAATATACATATCTCTATTCATCAAGTATTAAAGGAACGAACTTTTATCCTCCCTTTTAACCGAGATGAAAACTTTAATCGCACATCGTGCATGTGTTTAAAATTCTTGTGAAACTCAAAATGTTTTATTAGAACTCGTTACGCTTTTATATATATATATATATATATATACACATATAGATATAAAATTTAGCCGGATTAACTGCCATAATTATCGTTCTTGGTTTAAAAAAACGATACAATTTGTTTTTTACCACGTTTCTTAACTGAAGCATGTCTCATAATCATTATAATAGCAATTACATTATGCACTTTCCAACATTTACTTCACGTCCGCATTTTCTGAGAAAATATAATATAGAATAGTTCGTGACAGGCTTAATAAAACATTTGGTAATCGCAGCACGAGACTACGTTGCAGTGAAACGAAATTCCGGTATTAAAGCGGAAAATGCGCTCTCGCCCAAGAGGAAATTCTGGTTGGTCGTTTCAGGATTATCAAAAATTTCTCCTTTCGAGTTCGTGAGCTTTTCGCGTGAAATTTCGTATCGTAGGAAGATCAAAGGGGCCGATAAGTACATATATAAATACATCTGCGCCCGCGCGGGCGCGGGGCGCAGCTTATCCGCATGTAGCGTGGGAAATTCCACAAGCATTTCGTCCTTGGAAAAGTAATTTGAGCACGAAATTCACGTTGATATTCTTGATGCAGTATTAAAAAAAAAATACTTTCACTCAATCAATGCAATTGCAATCATAAAAATTCGACCAATAAAGGTCGAAACGTTTATTGATTAAGGTACCTGAGCTGAATAAGGTCCAGGCACTAAATAAGGCCCATTTTCAAATTTATTACTTTAAAACTCGCTTTACGCCTGCACTATATGCTTAAAAGATGTGTCATAGGAAGTAGATAAAAAAGGATTAAAGAATTGGAATCGATAGCAACACGTTCGTTTAACTCATACACAAAAACTTGTGTATATGAGACTAGTATGAGCCATTTTTATAATAAGCCGCTGTAATATTTACCAGTATACAATGCTTCATAATTTATTATAATTCATTATAATATTATTCAACTTCCTAATTATGGAAAACAACTAATAAATTTTTTTTTAAATAAATATTCTTTGTAAATATTATATGTACTTATTAAATAAGGCCCACTTATGTAATTTTTATTATAGCTATTATTATTTGTTTGTTATGTGTGGAGTTTACGTCAGAGAATAACGATTTTCAATGCTACTATCTTTTAAGAAGCCAAAATTGCATTCAAATTGCTAAAGCTTTTCAAAGATTGAAGAATTAATTACAAACAAAATTAAAGATAATTGTAATATTTGAGAGTAGAGTAAGTCCTAAGGAATTTCCTTTCTATGATTAATAATCATTTTAAAATTGATTTAAAAAGCAAATGTTTACTTTCTTTGTTATTTTTAATTTATTTTTTATTTGGACCTTATTATAATATATTCATATGCATGTAATAAGGCCCAATGTCAGAGTTTAATGAAATTTTTTTTCGTTCATTTACATATATTTTATATAAATAATATATTTTATTTTTAGGAGTGAATGAAATGAAGATTTGATTCTCACTTAGTTTATTTCCATATCCCCATAAATAGAATTTTTAAAAAATAAAATAAATTAGGTGGGCCTCAGGTATTCAGCTCAAGTATCTTATTTATATTAGTGATGTAACAAATATTTATACTAATGATGTAACAAATATTAATAATAACAACAATAAATTGTTGAAGTCATTATTCGCAAATAATAACCAGCGTTGGCTTATATGCTTCTTTTTTAATTAATTTGATTTAATCTCAAAGCCGTTACATATAATTTCAATTGCATTCATGTTTGCTACATAGCTTATTTTATGAATATTGTGCCTTAATATTCGGTGTTGTGTACATTCTTTAGATAGAGAAGAAGGTGGTATTATGGTCAGTGTATATATTATGGCCTCCCTTAATGTATATAGCGAATCCTAATGATTACTTATGGAATTATTAGTTCAGTAGCTCGCCGTTACACCATGACGCTAATATTACCAATAGTCAATAGCCAGCACTTATTATAACATATTTTTACTTTCCAGTATTTCGAAACGTTTTTGAGGTACACTTTAGCATTTAATTACACCTACTTCGTCATTTTTCTTAAACTTGAGCATATCACATGAATATATGTATTTTTGAGTGTGTTATTTGTTATTTAACATTTTATTTGACTGTATATATTTTGAGTTATGCAAATTTAAACAATACCATAATATTTTGCTAATGTGGTCTTCTATGGATTGATATTATTACTCACGACCTCTTTTTTTGAGGTTTTCAAAATAATTATTTGATAATCGATTGTAACTCTACTACTAATCTATAGTTTATATTATGTGTACTATTTTTAATACTGAGATTTTTACTACTGAGCAACTTATATGCAGAAGTTATGTGAATGTATATACATTTATTTGCATACATTTTAAAATGTTTTACGTTTTTGTTAATTTTGTGTAACCAAATACTGTTTTCTAAACAAAACTAATATTTTAAGACTGTTTTTATGGAAGGCCACATTACCACCCATTTTTTCCGTCGAGTCATTATGCAATGTCGCCACATTTTTATTAATAGTATCCTAAGTAATAAATATTTCGTAACTTTGAGTCCAGAATCGATTCAACAACATTTTAACGAATGTAACTGTCAAGTTTTAAACTTAAATATTGATTATTAACAAAGTTATTGTGCAAAATGTAATCGGGGTGCCACAATACCATCTTCTCCTTTATTAATAGGCGATTTCTATTTTTAAATGGATTTGAATAAATTTTACAACAAGAATTTAATGAGTAATAAAAATTATTTGTATTAAAAATTAATGGAAATTAAAGAAATGTTTCGCTTAATACTACGCGATATAACTAAATAAATACATTAATAAAAATTTAATAAAAATTGAAGAAATTATTTGCATGATATTACAATACAATTAAATAAATTTAGTAATAAGGGATACATATACATATATTGGAGTACTTTGATAATAGAAAAGTCAAGGTATAATAATATGTATTTTTGCGAAAAATTCCTTTAGCGCTTGCTTTTCCTTCAGTTGCTATTTTTGTTTCTTTCTGGAAATTATTCTCTGACAAAATTTATTTTTGTAAATATTGTTTCCTCGTAAGTTTTATTCTTGCAAAACAGCAATTAAACAGTTTCTTATTTATTTATTCTTTCATTTTTTTCTCTTTCTTTCTCTCAAATTTACATCTGCGAAATGCGGATTATTGCTATTTTATGAACTATACACGTGTCACGTACGACATGCGTATTTGCGTATGAGATTACAGAAACTGTAACAAACATTAGCATACGTGATGTTTGTGGAAGAAGTTTACAAAGAAATTGCACTCACGGTATTCGTAAGACACGAGAAAAATGCTGAACAAACAAATTTGTCGCGCGAAATAAAAAACAAAGTGTTCGTCCCTCTTAGGATTGCGGTCGGCTTTATATTATTTATTATTCGTACACTTTGAATCCGCATGTATAACAGAAGAGCTCGGAATTTTGCCGAGCGAGAAACGTCCGATAATATCGTAAGAAGAGTTGCATCGGTAAGCCCGATGCGAAATAAAGTAATTAATTACTTCACGAAGAGCGGCGAATATCGATGGCAGCCGGATAATTGTTTTTCCACGGGCGACTGTGTAGAGTATCGGAATTTTTTCACCCACGACGGAAAATTTATTTCGTTAGAAACATTCCGCCGCTTGTCTCGAGAATTGTTCCGGTGATAGCGAGAAATACTCTCGATTCTTTGTCTGAAAAATATAATACTCTATCAGAGACATCAAAGCTTGGTATCTCATATCGATTTGTCTTCTATTTAAAAAGGTATATAGCAATTATCTGCACTGAAAGAAAGGTGTTTGGCATTTGTGAGTAATAATTGTATGATAAAATAATTATGGTTAGTGCTTCACTTTTGATGTAATTACTATAATTAAGTACTACTTATTTATAGTATCTACTTAATTATATTAATTTTCAGTGCAACTATATTTTTTTTAGTATAGAATTATACAAATATAATTATTAAAATCAGTAATAACAATAAAAATGGAACTCAATCATAATTATTTTACCGTGGAATTATAGTTACAAATACTTTTCTCTCGCTGTAATAATTTTAAATTTAAGTTTGAAACAAGTCGGTCTATTAATCGATTTATTCCAAATCTAATTAGATTTAATTCGGAAAAATTATACAACAAATGCAAATTCAATATATATTGAATAAGAGAAAAAATCCTATTTCCGACCGATGCTTAATAATATTCATATGTGCAAATTTTTTGCATATATATTTTTCCAGTTCTATAAATTGCGCGTCGATTCGATTTGTCGCACTTGAAACGCAATCACAAACTGAAGCTGAAATATTAATATTTATTTATAATTCTATCTCAAATTAGATTGATTGTCAATTTAATAATGATGCTAATAAGCACCTTAAAAACCTACAAAGAACTCATTATATTGAGGAAATAAAATTACACTCATAATTGATTGAATTATAAGCTGGCCGATTGTTATCAACACCTTTTTATCAACACTGCAATTGATATCGCGCGCACAAACTTAATGCTATCTATATGTATATAGATATGAAGCGATGATGGGATGGCACTTTAATTAACGAGCCATCCGGTCGCAGCATCTCTCGTTATAAAGTCTAGGAATTCGTTGGGGAAAGCATTCGCTCAAAGACGGTTTCAAGCACGCTTGATTCATATCAAGCCGAGGGCGTTTCGCGGCCGCATTCATTTATTTTCCTTCCATTTGTTCCCTTCTTTTTTTACGACTAGAATAAACTTGTCGTTTTTACGATACGTCCATTTTATGTACGAGGTTTTTCTCCAGAAATTACTTATACGCGACAACGTCAGATATATTTCCTTGGCTCGAGGTAGACAAGGTAAGACTACTAATTGGCTGCACAAAATTGAAACGGTTATCGTTCAAATGATTTGTGAGTAAGTCAACCCAATAAACTGCCAGCTTAATAATCTTATTGCGTGCACCAGCGCTGCTTCAAGTTACTTTAATAGGCTAAATACGACTATACTATATGCTCTTTAAAACGTAACATTGTGTGACATCTTTTCGCGTAATATTTTGAAACACTTCGCGGTATTAATTGATGGTAAAAAAAGCACTACGAGATAGACAGCGTAATTGAAGAGCAGTTTTTTATATATGTTTTTATGTTTGGTGAAACAACTTTTAAGTGGACCATTCACGCGTTATTCACATGACGATTTCGTGAATCAAATTCCCGTTCGAGTTCATTCGCGTTTGACGCTCGTAAAACAGCGAGGCATATAAACTGATCTGCCTTTTCACTTTCATTCTCAAGAGAATTCCCGTTAGTACAAACAGTACAGTTCTTTCGCACTCACAATAGCAACGTTCGAAAGCAAATCTTTCAAATTACTGTAAGATGGCATTAATCTTTGTGTCAATACATGGATACTCGGGTGCCTATATCGTTTTAAATAGTTTAAAAAATTTTTATATTTTTTATATAAATTTCGTTATGACGCTTTGAAATCCTACATTGTTAAATATCAAAGGAGTAATGTACTGTTAAATCTATAGTGTCAAATTTAACCTAACGTGAGTCGTCACTGCTCCTACTAAATATATCATTATTTTTTACGAAAACGATAGTAAAATTTGACACTATATTGTGTCAATTTGACACTATATAATACCAAATTGACACTGTATAGTGTCAAATATAACCATTGTTTTAGTATAAAATAACGATATGATTGAGTAGGAGCAGTGGCGACTCACGTTAAGTTAAATTTGACACTATAGATTTAACAGTGTGATAACTCAATTCCTGAAATTAAAAATAATATTTTATTATTTTTAATTTCCATGTGTGTCAAAATGTAAATATAATGTATTTCTGTGGTTAGTTTCAAAGTAAACAGCGTCCTTATTAATGTAGACTGAGTAAATAATAAACTAAATTTGAGTTAAATTTAATACATTTTCTTGAGTTAAGTTGTTTAACTTCATGGTTTTAGTTAAATTAACGAATTATATTGAATAGAAGCAGTGGCGACCTGTAGAAATGATTAAAAATAACTCAAATTAAATGTAATTTGACATTATGGATATGTTACTATGGATGGACACTATTAGAGCTATTTGTGTGTGTGTGTGTGTGTGTGTGTGTGTGTGTACCATTTTGTTTTTATCTATTATTATCTATTATTTTATCATTTATTGTAGACATCTATAAATTTCATTTATTAGACGTAAAACAAGGATAGAATGATACAAATAACATTAATAACGTCTCTTCGAATGCACTTTATAAATTTAACAACATATCCTTCGTACAATAAAGAATGGTTTGCACGAACTTTATCTCGTTTTCACTTTTACATTTTTAGCTTGTGAAAGCTTGTGAAACACAACAGTGAAAAAGTATAAAATATGTATTAATAAAAGGATTAATTGAGAAACATTGCCGCCGATTTGTAAATTACACGGTTCAATACTAAATTTTTTTCGCCTCGATTTATTAAAAATTCTGACATGATACACGAGTTTTGACGACGGCATTGTGTTTAATGCAAAAAAATTTTCTACGTACGTACTATGCACTTATAGGGAAAACAAATTTTTCGTTGAAAACTGTGTAATTGCACAGGAAATCTTTTTAAACACTTCGCGATATTAATTGACGATAAAAAGGCGATATAAAAAAAATTATTATGAAATAGACAGCGTCTATTAAAAAGCAATTTTTATAACTTTTTTTACGCTAATCGGATCTCTAATTAGTTCATGACATCTTAAGACTGTATTTAAGACAGTTTTAAATATAAGAATCGACTATGAATATCGCTTTAGAGCCATTTGGAAACAAGAGACATACACTGTTAAATCTATAGTGTCAAATTTAACCTACCGTGAGTCGCCATTGCTCCTACTCAATCATGTCGTTATTTTATACTGAAACAATGGTTATATTTGACATTATAGTGTTAATTTGATATTGTATAGTGTCAAATTGACACGGTATAGTGTCAAATTTAACTATCATTTTGATAAAAAATAACGATATATTTAGTAGGAGCAGTGGCGACTCACGGTAGGTTATATTTGACACTATAAATTTAACAGTGTAGGTCAATTTTTGAACACACCATTATGACTAGGCTTCGTCTAATGAGAACTGTTCTTTTTGACTGAACTTTTGCACCAGTTCATCTTTCTTCCTCTTTTTTCCTCCTGGAGAAAAAAGGAAGAAAGATGAACTGGTGCAAAAGTTCAGCCAAAAAGAACAGGCCTATTAATATTCTGTATAATATTATCCCTTGAAATATTGTAGCTCGTAGAACATTTGAAGATTGAAGGATGCGCTCCTTATTAGTACATTATAAAACAGATATCATATTATCATCTCTTTGCGGGAATAGCAGTGAAAATGTATAATGTGCGTGCGTGCGTGCGTGCGTGCGTGCGTGTGTGTGTCAGGTGCTACACGCGCTCTTACTCTTCCATTATTCGCGTCTTGACGCCGTCTCATCTTCCGGTTATCCGGAGTCCAAAGTCGACGGACCTTGATGAAGTCGGCCGACATGATCTATACACATTGATGGACCGAGGGTAGACAGCGTGTGTAGCTATCTAGAGGCAACGGATGATAGAGAGGCGAAAGGGGGGGATATAATGATCGATACTTTCCGCAGAGAAGACAGATCCGCATAGTCATTTGGGGCTTAACAAACCGATGCGAAAACGAGCTTAGTACAGACACTCACATTTACCTTTCATAAACACATAGATATTTTTTAGTGCAATAAACATAAAAAATTAAAATAAGCTACAAGAAATCTACCGGGTGATAAAAAAATTTGACCACAAAGTTTTGTGTGTTCATCAAATCATTATACTCAGGTAGCAAACTGATGTTATTTGCCGTTAACTTTATGTCAACATGACGTTTTCAATGTTATTTTGATATCAAGATTCTCTGTAGTAAGATATATTTTTAAAATATTAAATATTAAAAAAACAAACTCTAGAATATTAGTTACATCTTATTAAATACCGAAAAGACTTTATATCGAAAATTTTTCATCGACTATAATGAACTGAATACCGCTCTTATTGACCGTCTTGGCGGTAAAAGAATTTATCCGGGAAAAGTACGCTCCCATCGTTGATTGTATTTCCAAAGCATCTTAAAACTTGTATTAAAAACTTGTATTATACTAACAATTTTTATTTAATGTTAATTATTTTTGGTATTTAATATGATGTAACTGACACTCTATATTTTGTATTTTTTTTTTGTAAATATACGTTACTAATGATTTGATAAAAATACAAAGTTTTGTAGCCAAACTTTTTGTCAGTTCCCATAATTCGAGAATATTAAAAAAAATAAGGACGACCCATATTCGTGTTCGACGGAGGATAGCGAAAAATTCGGAGGCTTATTTCTTACGTATATACTCTTAATAAAAAAGAATGACCGATACTGTTGATATTACAGCATGGATCACGATCGTGCAGAAAGAGAAAGAACTAGCCCTCTCCTCCTTCTCTCCTCGTGTGTCTCAATCCGGAGCGCAGAACGGCGAATTTTCCCTCCACCTCCGTTCTTCCATTCGCTTCCACGGCTCCCTCCCTCCAGATAGCAGCCGGCGGCGGCACCCTCACGTAAAATGAAAAGGCCCCTCCACCGCCACCCGAGTTTTCCCCAGTAACGATCGGTTCCCTTGCCCGGGGTACGAATAGCGGATTGCACGACGTCGGTCCCTTCCTATCCCCGCTGCCCTACGGCAGTCCCTCGGTCTTCCTCGATCCCTCGTGCGATCTCCCTTCTCCTCCCTTTTCTCCTACTCCTCTTTCTGGTTACAGGCATGGATTGCAATCGCGTGGTGCCCCCTTCGTTTGGTCTTTTCCTTTCGCAGCGTCGACTCGAGAATCGCGCGTGCATTTAATCCCGGGATTCTGATGTATTAAATTTTGTAGTATATTTTTTTCAATATACATATTTTCCTGTATATGTTTTTCCAGTATATTTTTCAAAGAGAGAGAGAGAGAGAGAGAGAGAGAATTTCTACAGAAAAAGTTGCAATTGCACGAGCTCTCTCAACACTTTAAATATTTTTTCGAGTTAAGAGTGAGATACGTGGGCGATAAATAATGAAGTAGATCCCATATGTATATGTACGTGTGACCGGCAAGCTGAAGTGTATGGATAGACAACAGCCAATAAATGTACGATCGAACGTGTAAGCTTTATCAGAAACACGTGGATTATGTAATGTAAATATTACGATTATGTGGAGTTGCCCGCGGAAATGCGGTTAGAGAATTAATCAGCGGTTGCTCTCGCTGCCTACGTTCATCTACGATTATGTTTTTATACGACAAATATCGAATAATTCAGATAATTATAACTAGATTGCCATTGCACTATGACAACCGTGAAATACTCTCCATGGAAATAGTTGTTATTATTATTATTATTATCGTTTTTATATATCTATCACCTGTAGCAAATATAATTATTTCCCATTTTGATTCGCATTAATAGCCGCTTTCGTTTTATTTTATATTTTTTGTTGAATAAAATATTCACGGTTATTTCTGGTTTAAGTAAAATATACAGTATTAATTTTCTATAAAATGATCTCTAATTATTTTTTGCTTCATTAAACAAAGAAAAATATTATATATTCGTGAAATGTGAGAGTATCGAGATATATTAGAAATACGCTCGTATCTTTACTGAAATTTTATTTTATGTTTATATAAAAATAATCTCTGATTGACATATCTGATTGAAGTTATACAAAAATGTTTTAACATTTTATTTCTTCTTTTGCTCGCTTATTCTCTAAGCTTACAATTAGATTTTCTTTCGCGAATATTGATTATCGTGTTACATTAATTATTGTAACTGCAATTTATTGATAAATGTTATATTAATAAAAATGATATGCATTAATCGTACATGTATAGACATTACCAGCAAAATATTTATCATAATTTCACAATGCATATGCAAATGGAAATGACCATTAAAGTAGAATCGCGACATTGAACCATCGAGTATAAATAATATACGAGAAATAACTTTAAAATCTTCTTCATAAATCGTTTATCGCAATGTTATTTTTATTTGTAATTATTGAACGTGAAAGATAATTAAAAAAAATAATAAAAAAAACAAAATAAATTAAACAAGAATTCACAACATTTATTATGGAAACAATAAAATGACGCAAGGTTACATCGGAGAAGATCTCGCTTCTATTTAATGCGAAAATTATAATTTGTCAGCTAATGAGAATTAAATGATAGCCTTGAGTGCTGTTTGATCTTTAGTAGTTGCGATTGCTGTAGAGCCAGAAATGTATCCAAGCTAAGAATCAATATCATGTTTATCGTAAGGCTCGTTGAAGTACGGGTATTATAACTTTCTAGACATTGTCACATAAAATTTATGTCGAAGAATATTATCTTTTATATGTTCTTAAAACATTAATAAGATACTGTAGAGTATTAATAAACAAAGTTTTATGTTCCCTCTTGTTTCGCAACTTATCTATAAAATAAGAAGATATCGTTCATAATACAGCAAGATAGATAATTGACTTCGCTAATAAAAAGTTATGTGCAATTCTGGAATTTTTCGAGAAAGAAAGTTCTTACAAATAAAAGATGTATTATTTTTATGTCCAGGAGGGTGACGGCAGATTCTCGTATTTGAAACTTACCTGACATTTATCTTTACTGAAATTTTATTTCATATTTATGTGAAAATAATAAAACATCTGAAGTTAAAAAGATGTTCTACACATCTTATTTCAACATTTTATTTCTTCTTTTAATCGCTTATTTATTCTTTAAGCTTACAATTAGATTTTCTTTCGGGATTATTGATTATCGCGTTACATACATACAATATGCATACACGGTTAAAAATGGTTTTATCAAAGTATTTAAAAATTATCAAAATAATTCTGTAGGGCACTTAAATTAATTGCCAGAACGTTAAAACTTTGCAGCATTGTTATCAATACTTTAGCGTTCTACATAATTATTTTAATCAAACAAAATTATTTTCTGATCTTTAAGGTAATTGACTAATAAAATGAAGGATTACGTACAATTCTGAAAATTGTTGAAAAAATTAAAAGAAGATTCTTATATCAAATTAAAAAAATATAATTTTTATGTCCGCGTGAGCGGGACAAATTCTCACATTATTTGAAACATATTTGACATTTATATACAGTACACAAGTTCTATTCTTCATTTACAGTTTGTTATATTACAATTGGTTATTATTCTTCCTAGATAAAGCCCGCTTCAGGGCGCGTTGCAAGGATAAATCTTAGTTTCTTTCAAGCCCCGCCGCACGATGCGTCTCTGGTCGGATTCGGCTGGCTCGATCCGTCCAAAGTTATCGGTGCAATTTGTCCACTATATCTCTCGAACGGTCCAGCCCTGTCTCCATCCTTTGGCAGTCCCCCACCCGCTCTTTGCAACTACCAGCCGAACGCCCACACATCTTTCCACCGAACGAACCGCGCCGCGCGCCGGAGCGGCCGCGGTAATCTTCCGTTTCTACCACTTGTATGCGCAGCCGCGATCACAACCACTTGGGATGCGCGCGCTTAAGCCGGCTTCGACTACTGGGACTCGCGCGGCGCGCAAGTAGTAACGGAGCCGTCAGTACGGGGCACGCTCTCGCGAGGAGCGGCACCTCGTTCTCGGGGAAGAATTACGCTCACTTTCATCGCTTCCAGCGCGCAACTGGTGATCGATTCGCACTTCCGGCACGGGTCGACTCCCTTCGATACACGGCGGTTCGTCAAGGTCACTCGATCGAGAGCCTAAAGTAGATCGCGCAATTAGCAAAATCACAGAACGGGCTTCGCTTAATTTTTTTTCCGCGATACATCTATAGACTTTTTTGCCTTTTGTGTGTTAAGCGAATGTTGATAAGATATGTCGTATTTTATTAAATCGTGCAGTCTTGCCTTTAAAGTTTTGTTGCGCCGACTTTCGTTTTCACGTAACGCGTTGCTAGAATCATCGGGGACAAGAATCACAAGTTCATTTCGCGCAAAATCTGCTTTTTTATGTGAGTTTTATTTTATTATTCGCTGCGCTTATGAAACAAGGTATATTGTTTGATTTATTAACATCTGCCATGTTTCGTTTATTAAAACCATCGGAATTGTCTATTGGAAATTATCGTTGCGCAATGTAATTAGCATGAGATGAATTAACATCAGAGGGAATGCTGCGTATCACTATCCTCGATCATCTTCAACCGCATCTAATCGATTTGTCGCAGACAAACGCACATGCTGGCGAAACTTCCGTCAGCAATCTCTAGTGAGCTTTCGTACATAATACATGAAGAGAGAACGTATTTTTCGTCGTAGACAGATAACGCGACTACGTGATGAGGATGTAGGCGAAGACATTAAAATTTCATAAATGAAAAGTGGCTGACATCGACAATTTAATATAATCGCACTGGTTCGTAAACAATTTAAACGCGACGGTATATTTTAT
>NW_017257400.1:632303-671791 GCF_001594055.1 Mycetomoellerius zeteki | reverse complement strand
ATCGGAAGATATAAAAAATATTTCCGTTTTTAATATATTCTTGCGAATATTGAGAGAGCGATTTAATATTTCGTTCTTAAACATGCATATATGAATAAACTTTTAAAAGCAATATCGTGATATTTAGATTTTTTAAGACTAGACCTGTTTATGGATGTAAAAACGTGAACGTGGCGATTACATATTTTGCGTATTATTCCCAGCACGTATTTTCCCGTGCATGCTTTGAACAAATCCTAAACGTTGCAACATAAATTGCAAGCGTTCAAAACTCGTGAAAAATTTCGATAGCCGAATTCTTTATGCGTGAACGTCCGTTTCTACTTGTGAGCAAGCTTTCGCAGAGAATGCGATGCAAATTCCAGTAGCTCGTCTATGCCAGCGCGTTCCATGGAAGAGTTTGAAATTGCGCGCAACCCTGCAAACAATCTCGATCGATCGAGAACTCTTAATCCTGAATATATCTGGAGCAAGATAAAACGCTGAATAACTACAGGAAAATTATTTTAGAAAATAAGTTAGAGAAGCTCTATAGTTATATAAACATTGATTAACTTTATTTTATCTTTGCGAGTGTTGTATCTTAAGAATTTTCAGATAAATTATTTTTGTATAAAGTGCTAAATAATAGTAGAAAAAATATTTTTGGAATAAAAATTAAAGAAGCTCTGGTTATAAACGTCGATTAATTTTATTTTATCTTAACGAGTGTCTTAAGAATGAGTAGATCAAGTAAATTATTTTTGTATATTGAACAATGGAAAGATTATATTATTTTTGAAAATAAATTAGAGAAGATTTAGTTTTATAAATGTCAATTAACTTCATTTTATTGAACCCTGTTTATAAACGTTGATTAATTTTATTTTATCTTTGTAGTGAGTGCTATGTATTAAGAATTATCCAATAAATTATTTTTATTCTTCTTATTGTTGATACAATGACTTTAGTGTCATTCGCAGTAGTCCTACATTTTTATTACTTTATGATTAATAACGATTTATATAAGTATAGAAAATGATTTCTGATGTTTTAATTACAACAATCGAGTCGTAATAATAGATCGAGCCACACGCAATTAGAGACGTCTTCAGACTGGAGACAAAAAGTTCAATCTCATTTCTAGAAAGGTTTCAGCGCTTTAATTTCGTATGAAAACGAAAAGAGGAAGGGAGAGGAAACTTTTAATCTAGCTTTTAATCGGGCTAGATTCTTCTTTTTCGTGCGGGAAGCACGCTTAATGAAATCCTATTTTACACTTGTACGCGATTTTTTTCGCGATTATCGTATTATTATATTCGGATTTGAATCAAGACCGCCGCGGGAAATGGAGCAAGTATTTCGCTCGTGTCGAGTTTAAAGAAGCTTATTCGCCAGTACAGTAAGATTAACCAAGCGCGATTAAAAGTTTTTTTGCTGAATACAGTTTGCAGTACAGACGGTTTATGCTTTTTATCTCCAGTGTGTAGCTACCAATTTAATACGACACTCGTTATTAGGGCGCGCAACTAGTGATTATTTTAAACTATCATTGCAAAGCTATTTCAATTGCAACTATTGTTGTCATCACAATAACACTATACTGTTTCTCTATCTCTTTGACGACAGATCAATTGCACGCGATGTGTATTGCGTCAAGATATGAATCAATAAAGAACCATTTACCCATCGGCAAAATAGCGCGATATCATCACAATACAAACGAACATTAAATAAACTACGAATAAAATTGAAATATTTATGGAAAGGTATTTTGTTAAAAAAAATATTGTTTCCTCATTCATACCGTGTTTATCTATCATGAAGTAATATTATTGTAATCGTGAAGTAAATATTGTTAATGTAATTTTTATAACATTGCCACAATTTTACGTCGCGCCTACATTCTCGAATTTCAATTTTAGCGCTACTGTGTTGCAATTCTCTATCGTTCGCATTTCATCGCACTCTCGCATTCTCAAATCTGCGTCACATCGTATCGTTCGTGCCGTCACGTCGCGATATTATCTCGCATTAGCAGCCTGAAATTTAATCATGCACTGAAAAAAAAAAATCTGGTTACATTAATTGGAATTCTGCAAAATGGATAAATCAGAATTTTCTGATTAAATTCATTATAATTCTATTATAATTCTATTATAATTCTATTATAATTCTATTATAATTCTACAAAAAAGAAAAAAAGATTCTAGAAAAGATAAATCAAAAATGTAAATATCAATAGAACCAACACTAATTGTTCGTTTATTATTACACAGAAAAAAATTAGTCTTAAATCGATGATAATCTTGTACGTATAAAGCAAGAGTATTGTTATCTTGCTTTAAAGCTTTTAGTCTTGATTTGATTGAATTTATATTGATGCAAGATTTTTAGTCTCGAATTGAGTCCTAGGTAATTTCTTGCATCAACACAAATTCAATCAAATCGAGACTAAAATCTTTGAAGTAAGATTACAATATTTTTGCTTATACAGGCAAAAAACATTCAGCATACGATAGATAGTACACAAGAAAGTACTAACAAGAAAGCCTTAGTGACATAAGTCTCGACAGTGACAAAAGCTGAACCGTTTCTGAGATATAAATAATTTTGTATGTTAGTATCATAATTGACTTATTGTCTCTTCTACGGTATGGTGTATATTATCTACCATGTAAATGCAGAATGGTTTTTTTTTAACACCCTGTGTATGAACATATTATTGTCGATTTAAGAATAGTTTTTTCTGTGTACAATTCTAATTGAGATAATCAGAATTCTGATTGATCTGATCAGAATCTTCTGGTTCGTTCATTTTCAATCAGAAATTTTTCTCATTGTGGAAAAATGTGTTCTTTCCGAAGCTTTCGTCATGATTTCCACGTGGATTACCGAATCGATCGATTGATTAACCGATAATTCATCGGTCGCTTTTTATCCGCCAATCGATTTTCATCCAGTACACCGAATCGAGACGCGAACCGTCCGGCTTAGCTCCCGGGCAGTAGTAGTCGCAAATAGAGTCGGTCGGACACAAGTTGGGATAAAGAGATTGTGCGAAAACGAAGTCTCGGCGGGAAGACATGAGCGGGGTCGGCTTTTTGGCGACCGTGAAGACGTTCGCGCCAGGCGGACGCCGACGGCGACGCTGCGAGAAGCAGCAGAAGGTCCTAGAGCTTCCGCCGGGTTATGGGATGCAGCCGGATGTCGTACCCTCCTGGGACACGGCGCCACCCATCACGCCACCCGCCGCATTTTTGCCACCGGGCTACAAAAAGGGTTTTCCAGGTGAGCTCTCTCTGCGCGCATCCCGAACAAAAGCGTCTTCGCTGCGACCAGTTTCTTCCTTGAACTGAGATAAGAAGATTTCGCCGTGGAAACATATCTTATATGAAAATGATCGTTTACAAAAGGATCACTACAAACTCGAATTTCTGTGATAGATATTGCATGTATCTTTGTCTGCTGATCGTCTGTATATTGTGTACATAACCAGCGGTACGATCTTCTTCCCAAAGGATAATAGAATTTTTATTTTTATCAATATGCGAACGTATCTATATATCATTCCCTTATTTTAAAAATAATACAACTCAAAGAATAAAATTTTGCAAGAGAAAGAGAAAGATTATTTTTTTAACTGGACAGAAAATTATTGGCTAATTAAATAATATCGGCAAAAAGAATATATTTTTAGAAACATGATTATATATCATTTTTGTTTCGCAACCTTTAAAAAACAACTCTTTTTAAAATCCGGTATAATTTATCAAAAGTGATAAAGTTATATAACACGAAATATCACCAACAGTTTAATATTTACCTTGATCAGCTAAAATGATTAAATAAAACAATTTCTTCCTCAAACTTTAATCACCAAAACTGTCTTAATTCTAAGTATTCTTTCTAAAAGACTCTGCTTTTATTTACAAAAACGACACTTGAAACGTGTTGTACTTGTTATTAAAAGGTGTTATGATGTCTTGAAAACCTTAAGAACAACACAAGCGCTATTTGGCAGATCGTGAAGTTAAGTTAGTTTACTTTTGATCATTGATAGAGTAATCTTTACCTAAATCATTTATGGTAATAACTCGAAAATCACATTTTTTGTGTCACTTTTGAAGTAAGAAAAAACTCTTTTTAAAAAGCAAAAATAATAAATCAGAAATTCTAATAATTGAAAACAAAATAACAATAAAGGACTATGAGCCAAGCTTATAGTGTTACAAAATTGCGAAACTATTGTAATTATTATGTTAGATATCAAAGAAGCAATGGCAATCCTTTGAATTAAATAATATATTGATATTTTCCACATGTGTCAAAATGTGAATTAATCCATTTCTATAGTTAGTTACAAAGTAAACAATGCCCATATTAATATATGCACTTAGCAAATAAACTAAATTTCAGTTTTCAAATTTAATACATTTTCTTGAATTATATTGTTAAACTTCATTATTTTTAAATTAACGTAAGAATAGTGATGACCCACAGAAATGATTAAAAATAACTGAAATTAAGTAATTTGACATTATGAATTTAACAGTATAAATTGCATATTCGTAATTAAAAGTATTTTTTTTATATCCATATATCTTGCAGGCGATTTAATTAATGCGACGACTTTTTCTTTAATAACTTTAACGAATTACCGAGAGAGAAACTGACCGAAGTGTCTACCCTAATTTCTGACTAACATGCGAGGTGTTAACACCAACCGAGCATTATATGCATTAAGCATTATGCGTTATTCGATTATAATTACAGTGTATTAATTACATTACATTGCACACTGAACTTTGATCATCATTTACGAGCGCGCTGCTGTAAACACCTTTTTTATCGTACTATTTATAAATTTGATATCGATGATTAATAATTTAAATTAAATTAATTATTTGACCATGTAACTTTTCTTTATCAGTATTTTTTATCAATTTAATCAAATTTCAATCTATAAAGCTCGATAATCAAATTTGTTGATGCTTCAAACTTTATACATTGAAATTCTCCAATAGTTTACAATCTATGTCACATACAAGTCGAATTTAATTTATTAACCTTCTGAGGACCGGCATGTTTTTGATCGACTTTTTCATTTTAAGGGCTAGAACTTCTTTGTCAATTCATGGGGTTGAGTGGCGAAAAGGGTGGCTCCACTATCGAGGCCCTAAAGGGACCTCCGGTCCTCCAGAGGTTAACGAATAAGAAGAAATCATTTGTAATATTTTTTATCACCATCTGTAATTTGATGTGTTAATTATTATTGATAATTTAAACGTAGAAGAAAAATTTAATTTATTATTCGCAATAAATTATTTGCAGTTTTCGAAATTCTTATTAGCATCAATATTATTAAATTACTTATCAATTTAATATGTGATATTATTACTCTAGTTCTATTCATGATTGCATTTTGAGACTGAAAAAGCTTTCGGCCCGCGATTTGCAGAATTGAATAGATATGTATATAAATTCATCGAAATATTTAAGCACTAATTGTAAGCTTTAACAAAAAATATTTCTTTTATTGATTTAATTTATCAAACATGATGCAAATCGATTTGGGCCCACGGTGAAATCTCCTTTCTTCAGCTTCCGAAAGAAGCACCTTGCTAATATCCGGCTGCCTCTTATCGTTCATTATATCGATTAAACCCGACACAAGGAAATAGAACGAGTTACGGGTTGACGCGATTGATGAGCACGATAGATTCTCCTCTTATTTAGGAAAAGGGAGGTGAAATTCCAGAGAGGATAGATAACGCGTAATTGGAGAAAATCGTTTAAACAAGACTCCTCCGGCGGAATTAATCGGAATGTGTGTACGAACTGCCCTCGCATTTTATCCACGATGTTTCTGGGTTTGCGTTATCGTAAATCCCCTCGAAGCAACTTCACTGCCGCGCTCTTTGCTTAATCTTTATTGCACCTCGCATCGTGGCGCATATGTTGCGTGGTTCAGCCTCTTATTTCCTCCTCCGCGTTGCTCTCGGGCACATCCTTCCGTAACATGATTGTCGCAGCAGTACAGCAGAGGAAGAATGATGGTAGCACTTTTTTTGCAAATCTTTTTATCTCGACGAGTCTGCTCACATTATCAAAAGCTGCAGCACCATTATGTATTATTACCGTTTATATTTTCTCGGTACTTTCTTTTCTTTTACTTAATATTACAGAAAGGGTTCAACTATATATCCTACCTCGCCTTCTACGAGGTTTTCACGGTAATTCATCTTTTTATCCTTTGTGGACGGACAACCTCATTTGAAGTTGCCCCTTTTATTTTATAATTTGCTCGTTCGACTTTTATAAAATTTGATCTATGGGGTAAGTTGATAATATTTTATTTTAATCTAAGATCAAACAAGAAAAAATTAATAATGGGAAACTCAATAAGGCGAACAGCATTTCGAAAAATTAATCTGATTATCGTAAAACTTAATTTTAAGGAATTTTTAATTGTAAAGTAACATGAAATTTCCAGTTTGTTGATAATGCTTTATTTGAATCTGAGAAAAAATAAATTCAGAATAGGAAATCTAATAAGACGGATAGAATTTAAAAAAAAAACTTGGTTTCAAGGAATTTTTAATTGCAAATTAGATATAATATCGAGTTTCCAATTTTGCTTTATTTTAAGCACATCTATGCTACACAAACAGTACTGATTTCTAAACTGACTATATAAATTCTAATCATGAGATCTCTAACATTAGATCCTTCTTCATTGGAGGTAAATGCTCGTTTGAAATCTGACATTTTTAAGCTACATTGAAACTCAGTAATACCAAGAATCTTCTAAAACTGAGTTTCACGATAATTAGATCGTGAATTTTTCTTTTTAATTTGAATTTAGGTTTCTAAAACCAGAATTAAATTGAACAACTCCGCACATCTTTAGAAAACAAGATGTTCTTTAAGTTTCTTTGTTAAAAAGATCTCCTCAGAGGATTAATTACTTCGAGGTACTCATTGCACGGGCCCTAAACGATTTTGAGTCGATTAACTGCTGATTTTGCAATCTTATCCTGTTTAATCTCGCAACTTATAGTATCGCGGAGAGATAGATAGTGAATTTTCACCGTCGGGAAAATACGGCGCACAAAGACGGGAAAAGATTCGCTATCTGATTTCTAGCTTGGTGAAAATTTGATCAGAAATTTTCCGATTGGCAACGCGATCGACTCGCAACGTAGCGATGCGACATGTTGAAAGGATGATAGAGATGCTGTTGACCCTAGGGCAATAGCAAAAGACGACATCCGTAAGTTGAGAGGTTCAAGTTCACGGTGAAGGAAATATTCTCGTTGGCATTTTTCCGCGCGCGTTTCTTCCACGAATCGTTACGAATTATATAATGCTATCTTGAGTCAGCAGCCGATTCGCCGATAGTCGTTCAGTTACCAATAAAAATAAAAAAATTGATGTAAATAATTCACAAAGATTTTATTTTTTAGTAATAAGAATTCAATTGAAAACTTCAAAGATATACCAGGTGTCTGAGATCACCCGTAAACCCCTTTTATCTCGGAAACAGAGCATTTTAGAAAAAAAACGTTTCAGACAAAAGTTGTATGATTTTGAGGTATACATAAGATATTGTCACTGATTTGACCTTGAATAGTCGTTTGAAAGTCATATGAAGGTCACATTGATTTTTCCAAATGGTACACTCTATTTTTTATTCTATATTCTTGTAGCTTATCTCGAGAACTTTCCAAAACACTATAATCAAATACTTTTTCATCAAGAATTTTTTGTATTATAAGCCTTGAAAGTTACAGTACCGTCGGCATTAGCATTACGCAATGTGTCCGACCGATAGTTAAAACCTTTTGAATGTTGTTCACGATCCTGGATAACATTTATCAAAATTAAGACCATTGGAGATTATTGTTTTACAAGATGTTTTATATTTTGTCAAAATATTGAAACTTTCAAGTCTTATAACTCAAAAAGTTCTTATTGAAAAATTGATTATAGTATTTTAGAAAGCACTCGAGATAAGCTATAAGAATATGCAATGAAAAATAGGATACACTATTTGGAAAAATCAACGTGACCTTCATATGACTTTCAAACGACTATTCAAGATCAACCCAATGACATCATCTTATGTACACCTCGAAACCATACAACTATTGTCTGAAACGTTTTTTTTTTTTCTAAAATGCTGTTTCCGAGATAAAAGGGATGTACGGGTGATCTCAGACACCCCGGTATAGGTATTAAATGTTACTATAAAATTGCATTATGTATATATTTATATCACAAATATTGTTTAACCTTTAGAGGATGATCTATTTTTAAAATCTTATAATTTTTCTTTGAATAGATTTGTTATAATTCATTTTATTGTATTTCTTGCCTCAAAATATGACACTGTTTCAGTTATTATAATGGCTTTCCTGTTTTGTAAAGGTTATAGAAGTAAAAATAAATACACAATTTTAATTTAAATAAATAATTTAATATATATATATACACTATATTGCTTAACAATTTTTTAATAATATTGCGATAACAGTAATGATCCTCTACGCAAATAAGATATTCTATCAATTATATTTGCATCACAAATATTGCCTAACCTTTAAAGAAAGTAAAATAAACACATAAGTTCAATTTAAATAAATAATTTAAATATACAATATTTTGTTTAACAATTTTTTAAATAATATTATGTTAACTTTTATGATCCTACGCAAATAAGATATTCTTAGTTATATTAATTCTGTTATAAATTTGTTGACGTTGATGTCTGTTCATATTTTCTCGACGTGATGCGATAACGTACCTGAGTTCTCAAATAATTCATAGCACGTGCAAGATCTCTGCCGTCTTCTAATGATTAGGTCGAGGCCGATGATTTTCTCTCTGTGGGCATCCTGCTCGTCCTTGTCGGATTCGCTTCGAATTTACCGAGATTATTAACATCAGATGCGGTGACAACTGGGTCGAATTTTTCATTGATGAATCATGAGGCGCCGTTTGCACGTTCCTCGAATTTCGGAGCTTGTGCGTTCCAGTTTCCTCTCGTTGCTCCCCCCCTCTCTCCCTCCTCCCTCTCTCCTCCTCTCTTTCTTTCTCTCCTTCTCGATCCTTTCCCATTTCTGTTTCTCTGTCTTTCTCCATTATTTCGTTCGCGGCATCTCTAAAATACGACATTGCAACGCCGACGATAAATCCGTGAGACATTCCTTTTTCCATGCGTCTTCGTTTATTTACAACGCCTGGAGTAGCCACGTTGTGTCTGTCACGAGTAATATTAGTATCGTTCGTGAAATGACGATTTCGTATAGATCGGATGATTAAACTATGCGGAAGTATTGCACCTAAGGGATCAAGCTGTCAGAACATGGGAGTACTGAATGAGGTTGCATTTTCAACTTTTACTGCTGAAATGGAGTACATTAATATTATTTAAACTAAAATTGGAAGAATTATACTTGTTACTATTTATCCTTATTTCTCTTATCTCCGCTTATCTAATAACTTTTTAGAAAATTCGCGAAATTTATCATTTTCATTATTTTAACGAAAATAAAGGGAAACCATAAATTGAAAGACAAGTAAATATCTAGTATTTTTATATATCAGTACAGAAAGAACGGTTTTGCTGAAGTATCTAAAAATTTAACTGGATACAGATCTGAATTTTATTAAACTATCAAAATAATTATGTACGCTCATGCTAGTTGCTAGATGTCGAAACTTTTTGCAGCATTTCTTATCATGCTTAAATTTCCTACATAATTATTGTGATGATCCGACAAACTTATTTTCAAATCCGTATCTCTCTAAATTTTTAAATACTTTAGCAAAATCGTTATTTCCATGTAATGTTTCGAGAAAAATTTCCGTTGATTGATAGCTATGAGAAATACGTGCGTTTTATTTAATATCCCTGGAAGCAAGTAATAACACGAAGTCTGCGAGTAGACGGCGCAAAAAAGTAGCTTCACTATAGCTCTTTGTGCGCGAACTGCATCGCGGACTATCAAGATGGATTATAATGTTCCGTGCTTTCTTACTTTGCTGAAACAGAAATCAATATCGCGTGTATAGATTTCAGGTACTTTGGCTCTTTATCCGATCATTATGATGATGGTTATATTGTACGTAAAGACTCGATCGGAATATCCATTTATAAATGCTACCGATACTGCTCATGATTCACAAATATTTGACATATAATAAATGAACTTTTTGCTTGCACGTGGATTACAGTCGCCGCGATGCGGACCGCATTTCTATGTAACTTACTTTCTTTCAAGGCTTTTTAATCCCACGTCTGAAATTCATAATAAATAGCAGTGATACATTTATGGACTCTCTACGAAGAAGTGAGGAATTAATGTTTGAAAAATTTATGCTTCTACTTAACTTAACTTCTACTAAACTTCCGCAGCTTAACGTAGCAACAATTTTCAAGTTGAATTTTAAAATTAAATTAAATCGATAAAACATTTTTCAAAAATCTTTATATGCATATTTCACAATTAAGTACATTACCGATTGTAATTATGGATTTCAAAACCTTTTTATTAAAGGTATTATTAATAAGAAAGAGTTCAAGTTTATTTTAAATTATGTACATTTGAAAAAACTATATCCTATATTTTTTAATTAAATCGAGGCCGCAGACAAATGTGTAATTCACGAATGAGTTAATCACGAACTTTTATTTAACTCGTATCCTTCTCCCTAATTACTTGACAAATATTCGTATTTATAACTTTTTCAGCGTAATATAAGCGTACCCGTATTTAAATAGACCGACAGCCATTCCATTTGTACTTGAATCAGAGAAATATCGGTGCCATTCGCATTTTTCTGTTACCCACAAATTTCACCGCAAAGAATAATCGATAATTCTATCTGCGCTACGTGTTAAATTGTTCACTCAAAATTATCGATAAACAAGATGGAAGTAATTGGAGCAGCGAAGAAGCAAGAACGCTGCAATTACTGTCTAAAAATACCATCTAACGTAACAGTGTTATATAAATTGACAGTTTTTATTATAGATTCGTGTTACTTTATTTATAATATTATTAATAGATACATCTCACTTTCTTCTTGCTATCTAACAATAATTTATACATATACAACTTTGACCATAAGTATGAAGCACTTTAAATTTATTGTATTTACTTAAATAAGTCATTAACAAAAGCTAAAGAATAATTAACAAAATGTTAAAATTGTTATAAAAATTAATATTATATATTTTTCAATCAAAAAGTTTTTAAATTTATTTTTCGTTAGAATGTTTATGTTAATTTGTAAAGATGCTTTATACTTATGGCTAAGCTTGTATTATAATATAGATTTTAAATATCTACGTAATATACTTATATTAGGTATTCGTGCAAGAATTTGAAAATAAGATTTGCTCTCTCATCTCAGTGCTGCGAATTAAAGATGGCATCGCACCGTCTGTAATTAGCGCTGTAATTACTCGGATAGTCGAATAGCGCGCATAATTATCATCCTGTTAGTTATTGGTAAAATTCTGCCATTCGCCGATCGGACTAATCCGGTGCGGATATGAGCACTTGGTCCTTAAGATCTATGGAAATTGTTCCTGGCTTGAATTAATTCAACGCCCGCGTAATTTCTACCCGTTGGCGCTTTTGCAACATGTTGCAGTTTGTTGTTATTGTTGTTATTGTTGTTGTTGCTGTTACTTGGAAAAGCAAGGAATACTTAGAAACCAACGTTTCTCACATCCTTCGATCTGATATTACATTGCCCTTACTATAATTGTCTGTAATTTAATTGTAAATCGAAGTACGTGAATATTAATTTGGACTATTTTGAGCGGATTTGTGTAAAATAATTTTGTTGGATCATCAAAATAATTATCAGTTTGCAAATTTATTTTCAAATTTGTATCTAACTAAATTTTTAAATACTTTAGCAAAATCGTTTTTTCTGTGAAGTCTCGCTGTAATTGCGGGGAAACAGCAAAGTTGCAATTTCAGACAGAATTCTACTGCAAACACAATTTTCACATATGCAATGATTGCGCGTGAACATTTGACAATTTGAATATCCAACTACACTTGTGTAAATATTCGCCTATTCCACGGCACCTTGAATGTAGATTTAAGGTAGATTAACAATCCGTGCAACCGACTCGGATTCACGTTAAATGGAAGTGCAAACAGAACCGGATTATTTCCACGACGGTGTACCGATCACACGTAGAAGTTCCGTTGGTAAAAGTGACGGACAGCGAGTACTCTTCCGCTTGAAATCCGTCCGGGGAAAAAAATCGCTTTAAAACTCAGCGCGCAGAACCTTACACTAATTAACATTCTACAAAACTTTGAAGAAAGATTGGCCAACTATATTGCATTTAGCAGGTAGTTGTTATCTACTTTGTGGAACTTTCAAGCGCTGCGGTTGATCGATCGCAGCGGTTACCTTCGCCGAAACGGTGTGCAACAAATGCAGTCTCTAAGAGGTAATACGTAACTGACAAACAATACCCGTATAACGCGCGCTTATGAGCACAGCACCATCGCATGTCATAGACTACAATTCCTGCGAAGCTAATGCCTTCAACCCTTTCATCCGGCCTTGTGATTTACGCGCGCTTAACGCGCGCCAGTTAATTCGGCGAAATCCGTATGTGTGTTGTACGTGTATCCGCCACGCACGTATAATCAATATATTAGCACTATAATATATCCACTGAATAATTATATCACCGCTATAATCGAGCATTCGCCGCGATCAATATATCGGCTGGGAATAATTTGCGAAGCCGGCGCCGCGCGGGAAGACACCGTGATATTACAACGATCCTCGCAACCCGATCGAGATCGGTTAACTGGTGAAATATCGGTTAATCTTCCATCGCCGCAATCTCGTTCGCGACGGTCGCGTTTATTAGTCGTCCGGAAAATTATTTCGCGTGAAAAGGAACGAGATTTAATCCAGCGTACGTACGTCCGTCCAAAGCCGCGCTCGCACCACTTGCAATTAATTTGATGAATTCGGTTTGGTTATTCCGCGCTCCAAATTCGCGAATTCGCATTTTGCAGATGGTCAATCCCCTTCCTCTTCCCAGCCCCTGGTGTTTCCTCCTGTCAGCTGACCTTATTTAACGCGAAATGAATTTAAATTAATTCGTTTGATTCGCATTCAAATGAATGGTAATTTATTTTAATTAAATGTGTCGCACGATTATTATGACCTGCTTGCGTGTGTCGACCGATAAGTTATTTTCTGGTGAATACGCGATGAAAAATCTGCCACGGACTGATAGGCGGTCGCGATCGCAAGGAAAAGGCAATGTCGCACTGTCAGTAAGTTAATTAAACGCGTTAATGAATGCTTTATTAGATCGATCTTGACAAACCGCTGTTGTATTGCTGTATAATGCAACTGTGTGGGCGAATGAACTTTAGCTCGTCGATTTTCGATATTCGGTATTTTAACTTTAACCGAGCATTACGCGATCGGTGATATGTCGAGAAATTCGCAAAGAAAATGTATGATTTTATCGACATAAAAGAGTGATGATAGATATTAGGAGAAGAAAATCTATTTCTGCGAAATGTCAAGAAAACAGAAAGACATAAGAAATTTGTTTTTTAACATTGGATAGTTCTGAGTTTTTGAGTTCTCACATTATCGCTATATTATAGCGTATAATAATGGAAAAATCTAATTATATATATATAGTTTTAAATGGTAAAACAAAACCTCATTTACCGTAATAGCATCAAATAATAAACTTTTGAAAATTCAGTAGAGGATTTCCTATTAATATCAGAAATAGCAAGCAGTTATTATATTTCTAGTGTAAAAAAAATGGAATTCTAGAATGTTTTGCTCTCATTTTAATAATTATGTTGATGAAATATTTGATTTTTTATTATACTTTTTTTACTTTTTATAATTTATTCGCTTGGTGCCGTTTATGCACAGTTGGCATATTTATGTTAAATTTAACAAATTTCGCGTGTTCCAAACGATCCACTCAAATTTTTGTGTTAATTTAATACAACGTGAATATTAATAAATAACAAATATTTTGTTAAAATTAAGAAAAAAAATGTAATATTAACACAATTTTTAAGTAAATTGTGGAAGCATATTTCTTCAGTCAATTCTTCAGTAAAATTTATAACATTTATAACATGTTAAATTAACGCTCGGATATGTTAAAAATTCAACATACAAATTTCAACAAGGATTTTATCACAAATACAAAATATTTTTTACTCCGTAAGAAACGTAGTATTTCTAATGTTAAGGACTTTACCTAGTAGAGATGAAACTCTAGGATCTGTTTTGATTCCATTATATTGCTTCCGTTATTCATTCATACTGTCGTTTCGTCCTGAGATTTCATCTCGTACCCAGGGCTGTTTCACTGCGCTTGAGGTAGTATACATGCATATGTTCTATTGTTCCGTAATTGCGTGGGCGCTTTCAGCCTCGATTACTCCCGCGACAATGCACATATTTTATTGAAACGCAATAACATCGGTAGCATCTGCGGTTAACCATACGTGCCGATGGCGGCTAAAAAGCCGTTTATGCCTGAATGGAAATAACAATCGTTAAGCCTCCAGGTGCTGCAATATTGGTTTGTTACGCGCATGATTCAATGAAACCAGAATATCGTAAAGAATACGAATTACTGGTATTACCGTCTGCGTCACACAATTATCTGTATGCAAAAATCAATATCTATTTGTTTGACCTTTACATGATAGGAAAGCCACTATAGTGACGCTGAAGCAAAGTTATAATTTGGGGCAATAAATACAATGAAAAATGATGAATTATAACAAATTTTACTCAAAAGAAAGAAAAAGAGAGAAAAGCTGTAAGATTTTTAAAATACCTCTGCCTTCTAAAGTTTAAAGAAGAAACTACCTCATACGCAGAGAAGATCGCTTTAAAATTATTTAGTATTAATATGGGATTATATTTATGCAGAACTTTAATTGGCGGATTAATGTCGATTTACATTTCATAGCATCGATTGCATCAGCTTCAATTTCCCGCGGTAACGATAACTTATTTCACGAAAGGTAAACGGTATTTCAATTAATACGAATTGTAGCTATCACCGTTATTTCGCAAACATGAGTTATTTGCGGATATGTATATATAAAAAATATAAAAAGCAGCATTTTTTGCACAATGCTCGCGGCGATTATAAAGGTCGACGTCTGTCCCTCCCGTCATTCATCCGCAGAATTCGCGCATACTGCTCCCATGCAATTTCATCGGTCGGTCCCCGTCCGTTCGCCTTGTAAACGTTACAACTGTTATATTTGCCGTCACCATCGCGGCTACGCTTCGTATACGATGCCAAATGGCATTCTGCGGTTTACGAGCATCCCGTAAACGCGCGCAACGCAAAACATGGATCGTCAACGAGATTCTAGTGACGCCATTTCCACCAGGATTAATATGATCAAATTATAACAGCCGCGGTCTTGCTTTACTCTGCGTCTGCCTTTTACGCGTCTATTAAAGTTTAGTTCTATATTATAGAATATAGATGATATTTTATGATTCTGGAAAATTATTATTGGTAAATATTAAATGCATCGAGAATGTTTCATAAGTAAAATTGCAAAGTTGAGAAAAATTCTAATAGGAAAAGACATAAATGAATCGATGAGTGCAGAAAGAGTCTAATTTTATTTGAAAATTTTTCTTTTCATTGATTTTAAAATGAGTACATTCTGCAGTGCAAATGAAGCGTTTGTCCCAGACTCTACCTAAACTAAACGTTGAAATTGATCAATCAGTATAGAAATCATACTAATCCAGAATTCGTCTCTTTTCAAAATTTAAAAAAGTGTTACATTGAGAAAAATTTCCGATAGAAAATAAACCAGTAAATTCTAATCATATCAATCAGAATTCCTGTCATTATGATTTTTCAACATCTGGTTTCTCGGCTAGAATTATATAATACATTTAATTGTAAAATTTTAATTTGTTCATTTTCTACTAGAATTCTAATTGCTAGAATTCCAATCAAATTCTTTTTCCAGCGTACAGTTCGTTAAAATATAGAATAGAAGCTTTTTTGATGAGATTTTAAAATGGCTAACAATTCAGTTTGAAAGGCAATCGAAAGAGATATTTTAATAATCAATGCTTTATCTCCAAGAATCAGGAATGTTTCAAAAATATTGGACGTTATGTTTTAATTCCTAAAAATAATTTTATTCTTTTTACTGAAACTAAAATTAAACAAGTTTTTGTTAAATTTGATAAATATCGTTCCTTTCTTTTTTCAACAGTTCAAATGATCTGAATACATTAAAATATACTTACTTCATTAAGATTTGCAATAAAATTGCAGTACGTTACATAATGAGATTACTACGGAAATACGACAAGCAATACGACAAAATGATTCTTCTCCTCATCAACAGGTGACTCATAGATTCGCAAGCCAACCTTTTGACGAAATTGGAACTGCGGACGATTATCGGTCTCGTTGGCGGACAGAGAGTAATGACGATGTCGACAGCTAAATTAGTCCCGCAGCCGTCAGTAGTCGATCTTCGTAAATTCGCGCTATTGAAATTTCAACATCGTATGTACATTTTCATGTACATAAAGTATACATTCGGGGTGTATGTGCAAACGAGCGTTCACGTCGAGAGCGGAGACTGTACGCGACCTAGCTGTCGTGGGGCTAATTGCATCCCTACGATAACCGTAGTCGACATCATCCTTATCTCGTTCCCATAATGTCGGAAACCAGTAGAGTTTTAATTGGAAAAAAGTAACTAACGAATGCTCCGTCGTTTCTCTTTTACTCCTTTTCGACGACGCCGCTGCCAGAATTTTCGAGGAGAAACTAAAACCACCGGAAAACTCGTGAGAAAGCAAACAAGACGCGAAAGTGCCCCTGAGAATTAGTTTCGTCTTTCAGGTTAGTTCACTTAGTCACACATACTTTTTATAAGATACGTTGCATTTATATGTTACATCCTAAACGCAATTCGTATAGATGTACTGAGAAAAATGTTCGGTATGAATAATCAATATTTTGTTCATATGTGAATTACGAAAACTTTTTTATTTTTTAATTTAAAAAATTGTGTTCTAATCAAAATTTAGTTAAAATAACCAAATTTTTTTATTGGAACAACACAATTGTTAAATTAAAAATTGTGTTATTATAACTAAATTTTTATTGGAACAATACAATTGTTAAAATTAAAAAATAAGATAGCTTTTGTAAATATTTCACATATCAACAAAATAATGATTATTTCATACCAAACATTTCTCTTAAAAATCGAAATTTGTATAATAATCCAAGTAAATTCACAGCACAAATCGTAATCATCAACCGCATCGAAAAACGTATTCTCTCACGTATAATGTATATTTACACAAATTTCTCTTTTTTACCCAATACGCCATAAATCGCATTAAACGGTTTTCTAAAATTAAAAAAAAAGGCAGCATTCGCTCGATTCTGCGCTCGCTTTTCGCAGCTGTTTCCAGCTGAAACGCGATAAAAAGGAGCCTGCCACCCACCACCAGCATTAACCCGCACTTTGTTGAATACCGCATCAGAGGTTGCCTAGAAGGTTGCTGGGGAGCTGCCATTGTAATCCGGAGGACCTCCAGATGCGAAACGCGCAAAAAGTTTCGCGCGCCTGACGAACGACGAAATCTCGTCGCCGTAAAATCTCGGTGGGGTAGAAAAATAGACACCGAAAAAAGTATCGCCCCGGATTTACATCTTCGATGTCCCGAGACAATGTCGATATCGTGACGACTTTTTTCTTTTTTGTCGTGTGCGGTCTGCGGTTTTTTCACCTCTGTTTTTTTTCCTCTTATCTCTCATGGGAGCTGATAGTTCGCATGCTGCTGCATCGTGTAACCGTTACTCTGTTGGCAGAATAAATATACTCAAAGCCGGATCGACGTTCTTTAGTGTTGAAAAGCGAAAATGGTCCAACGATACATCGCATGGTCTACTGTTTTATACGTTTGCGTTTTTCAGAAGTGCTTAAAGTCAAAGTGCCGGCACAAAATCGATTTGTGAAAATTCTCTTTTTTCGATCTAATACGCGAACGGACAATGACTTTTAATGAAGCAGAAATTGAATGAGAGTGGTACCGTGGCATAAAATTGGAAACCGCTGATACTCATATGCGCGACAGCTGTCATTTACATTTTACATTTTCCACCGAAAATGTCGTAATAGGGTCCTCTCACCGTAGAGTGTTTTTGTTAATAATATTACTTTTTTTATGTATACATATATATTCCCGTGAGTCATATTATAATCCTCTTTCAAAAGCCACTGTCTGCACCTTTTTTGAATATACCTTTCACACTGAGAGAAAAAATGGTTGTAATTATCATAACTTAATTATAACTTATAATTATTTTTGTTGCCAAGTACATAATTTTACAACTTTTTTAGTAGAACTATAAATATAATTACATGGATATGCTCTTTTAACACGAACAGAAAAATTATTATAATTATCATAATGCAACTATAATTTATAGTCATTTTCATGAAAACTATATATATTTTTTATGGAAGTACAAATATAATTATGATTATTAACGTTGTAGCAGTAATAACTATAAAAATGGAGTTTTAAACATAATTATTTTACTATATGTAATTATAATCACACAAATCAAACACTTTTTCTTTTTCAATATATCCCTTTTGTGAGATATATTATTCATCATCCGAGTACCAGCTGCAAAACAAACAGCGTCTTACGACAAACAAAGCACTTAATTCGCTAATTGTTATTGCCAAGAATAGCTCTATCGGAGCATGTACGATACCTGCCAGCTAGATGAATTTGAGCGATGGTTCCTGGATTAGAGTCCAAGTCCCTATCGACCACTTCGGAATCATTCAGAAAGTGCAAGTAGAACGTAATACTCGAATAGTAGCGCTTTACCTTAATAAATCATCTCTCAGTTTGCCTCGCTTGAATTACTTCAGATTTCGAAACTGTCTTGGAGTTACTTAATACGGATTAATTATAGGTTAATTCAACTCGATGTAATTGCAAAATTATTACGAATGATTTATTGCACTTTGTTCAAACTAGTGGCACACTTCGGAGTTGCACAGAAAGAACAATTTTGCTGAAGTATTTAAAAATTTAGTAAGATACAGATCTGAAAATAATGTTGTTGGAACATTAGTTTGGTAACATTATTTTCAGCAATATTGTAAAACTTTTTGCAGCATTTTTATTATGCATTGAGAAAAATTTCTGGTTGAAAATGAACGAAGAGTCTGATCGTAGAAATCAGAATTTTAATTATCTCAACTAGAATTATAATAGATTTAAAGAAGAATTATAAGAAAGTCTGATTATCCATTTTTAATTAGAATTTCAATTAATGTAACCAGATTCTTTTTCCAGCGTGAGTTTCCCACACTGAAAAAGAAATATAGTAAATTTTAATAAATATTTAATTCAATACTGCCAACTAAACATTTACTTACAGTAAATAAATATTTGTTCAGTAAAAAGAATGATTGTTAAATCAAATTAATGTTTCTTGTATCAAATAAATATATCTTTATATTTAAGAAATATTTAGTTGGCAGTATTGAACTAAGTAGGTATTTGTTAAAATTGACTATATTTTTTTCAGTGCACAGAATTATTAATGGCCCAATAAAATTATTTTCAAATCTGTATCTATCTTATAAATTAAATATTTCAGCATTGTTTCCTAATGGAATTTGTGCCTAATGGAATTGTAAACGGATCACAGTTGATTTATATGTTATTTAACAGATCGATTCACACAATAGATACGGGAAATCCGATAATGCTCATGTGTTCTCCGTGACAATACATTTGTTCGATTTACTAATTATGAACATTGCATTTTCCGTTGTCCTCCACTTTGTTGCACGAAGAAAAACGTCTGGTTGGATTAATTAGAATTCCGTTTAAAAATGGACGAATCAGAATTTTCTGATTAAACCTAGAATTGTAGTTGTGATAATCGGAATTCTGATTGATATAATTAGAATTTTCTGGTTCGTCTATTTTCAACCAGGCATTTTTCTCGCGTATCTTTTTCGGATAGATAACCAGTATCCAATCTTGCACGTGATTCGACATACCTAACAATCGCAACAATGGTTTAGCCGCGGGAGATTTAGGTTTCCGGTTATTAGTTCGTACACAATAGTGAGCAATACGAAATTTATAATTACTTGCCATGTTCTGACGATGTACGCGCAAGTTGCACAAAACGCGAAACGCAATTAGCTCTTTGAATCGACCTAATTCGCCAATAGGATTTTTCTCTCCGCTTTCAGCTGGAGGTCTCTCCGCAAAAATAATTTCCGTCCGGTTTATCGTTACATTGGCAAACAATAGTCTTGTCCGCATAACGCGGTTTATCGTAATATCGCGGTCCTCGCGATGCGGAGAAACGCGACGACGACATGGCACGTATGCGCGCCGCGTAACATGCGATACATGCATTCGCGTATGTTCCACGAATGACGCACCAATTGCGGTAATTGCGGTAGATATATAACGCTACATCGACGAACCATTGGTCAGTCGAGCTGTCCATAATAAATGGCGTATTCTTTTACAATCGATGTATACTATTGTATTCCGGCAATCTACAACCAGGTCACTTTCCGGAAGAGGAAAAACGTGATTGCGTGGGCGCACAATTAAAATCGATCTTTTTTACTCTATCGAAAATATACCTTGCCGGTTACATTCGTTGGTAGCTGCATAAAACGAGAGGAGAGAACTATTTTTATTTTGAATGACGTCGCGTGTACTGTGTGCCTTTCTCTCCATCGCTCTTTCCGCAAATGGCGTTTAGCGGCATTAAAGCGATTGAAAATCTTTGTAAAAAATTTATTACATTTAATATTCACACAGCCATCGAGATCGTCACATTGGGATTTAGTACGGATTTTCAGCATCAGTAAAATATTAAAGCGACGCGCCCATAAATACCGTACGTTTTAATCAGTCTGCAGCAGATATTCGCGTATAACGAGAGATACGAGATAATTATTTAAATAGAGACCGAAATAGAGGGAAGTTTCGGGACATCGTCCAAAATATTGAAATTGCCAGGGTACATTCCGTGATGTTGCTACGGCGCGGAGCTGATTTATTTTCATACTCCCTCTCGTATCCGTCAGCCATTACTCACCGAAGGGATTATTTTGATTATTATATGAGTCAGGCTTCCTGGATATGTGTAGGAACTTTGCTGCCGTCGCATATTTTTCTTATGTTGTAAGACGTTCCCAGGTAGGAGGAAAATGTGGTCAACAACCTCGTCGTGACGCACGCAAATAATCTCGAAATACGTGTTTTTGGCTCGTCCATTCCGTGCATGGGCGTTGGGGGTTGACGTGAGAACACAAAGCAGTGTTTAATTTCTTTGTTCCCTTCGGAGTAGATTGTATTGACGTACTAACGTTACGAATGAGGAGAAACTGAAACTGAGGCTACACGAAAATAATTTCTCCTTTCGTTAAATAAAGGAAAAGTTTTATTTATTCTATTCAATAACGCGTAAAAGAACAGTTTTATTGAAGTATGGAAAAATTTAGCTAGATATAGATATGAAATAATTTTGTTTGGACCATCAAAATAATTATGGATGCTTAAACTAGTTGATAGATAAAACTTTTTGCAGCATTGTCATCAACACGTAAGCGTTCTATATAATTATTTTCAGCAAAATTATTATCAGATCTGTATCTAAATTTTTAAATACTTCAGCAAAACTATTCTTTTCGTGTATTTACTCTTATCGACTGAATCACTTTAACTCTCTAGGGGCGAGTGATTTACAACGATCAGTTTTAAATTAAATTGAGGATAAATTTGGAGTACAGAAAATAATTTTTTTAATAACAAGACACTGCCGTTTCTAGAGTGCAAAAATGTGGAATTATATGATTTTGTAATACAAAAATTGTGTAATAATTTTGTAAAAAAATAATTGAAACATTAAAAGTTCGAACATTTATGCAAAATTAACATGCAAGATTATAAATGAAATTACGTCAGCGATATTTCTCACGATTCTAGTAAAATATATGGAGATCAGTTTGAAAAATTAAATTAAGAACTCTCGTTATAATACTTTCAGTACTTGAACATTTAAGCGATTGCGCGCTCTTCAGTTAAGTCTCTGAAAATTTGCCGGGAATCTCTTGTGATTATGAAACAAGCGTTTACAAGCTTGTCTGACTACAAGCGTTTCCACTTGGCGACGTTGGGAGATAATTCTAGCTTTGTTAAGCGGTGTTCTAATGAACTTGATGTTTCGAGTACGTTACTAACGATCTAAACTGTATAATAATCACGCGAAGTGGCGCATTGAGGACTTTATGTATTTTAAAGTTTCTCAGCTTGTTGCGTGGCAAGGCAAATAATTCTTACCACAATTAAATAAAGTACGATAAGTATTATTATCCTCTGTCTGCAATCTGAGTCTTTTTTTATTCAACCTAAGTTCTTTTTCTAGACTTTCAAAAAACATTTAGGATTAATTTTCAACAATTTCAACATCTCTATTATTACATTATCAAATAATTTTATTCAAGTTTCAAATATGAAAACCTTTATTTAGTAAAAATTGAAATTTGAGCAAAAATGAAGGTAAAATTTGAGAGTGAAATTTTGCTTATGCTAAAAAGGATCCAGAGTTGCAAACGAAGACTTATTATTCAATGTTATAAAACGAAAGTTATTTTCGTTTGAACATCTAATAAGAAGGAACGTTTAATTAAACTTCCGTTAAGAAGGAAATATCTCCAAATTGACTAACAAAGTTTCAGCAACTAATTTTGAATTGTTTTGCATATTCCTTCCACGTGTAAGTTCTGTTGTAATAACTACATGAGACGAATCGGATGAATTAAAAAATATAGATAAGCCACTGAAAGAATTTTATCGCATAATTCCATTAGTCGTCTTCTCACGCAATTTCATCTCTGACATCATCAACGAAACTGAGCAGACAAAAATGATAGTCTGCGGATTCTCTCATGGGAACGCCGTAGGCGTTTTTAACACTCGGTCATGATGAAGGGCGTTGGACGTTATCATGTCAGTCCTGCACTGATTATCCACTGGGTCTGAAAACTCCAGTACCTACTCTTTCCACACACGCTTCCTCGAGCAAGGGATGAAGGGCTCCTTTCGCACGTTCACTCTTTGTGTGTAAACTCGCGGTTAGAAAACCATCCGGTTAGAGAAAATTCTTTTCACTTGGTAGTTTTGCGTAATCGTGAAAGATTCATAGGTGTATTAAAGAATTTTGTTTTTATTTACGTACACGGAAAGAACATTTTTACGGAGTTTCTCAAAATTTAATTATATACAGAGTTGAAAATAATTTTGTTTGGACCATCAAAATAATTAGGTAGAACGCTTAAACCGGAGACAGTTAAAACTTTTTGCAGCATCGTTGTCAACGTTTAATTAGAATGTCATGGTCCTATTTTCGCTCCACTAATCATTTCAAATTTTTTTTATATTAAATAATAATAAGCTAAAGTTACGTTATTTTCGAACGAGCGAATTGAGAAACCCAGAATAAAAGTGTCACCGCAGTGAAACGTCATACGAAGTAATATTCGAAACCGATACGTAACGCACGGATTGAAAAGCGTATCGCGACCATTTATCCAAAATCCCACGTAAACTGATGCAGCCAGTTTTACGTCGAAGCTCACGGCAAGACACGTGTTTGATTACGCTATATCTCGTCGAGTCGGCGATATTCATTTCCACCGAGCGCACGCATGACAGCGGCGAGTATGCAGACGGGAGAAAAAAAACAGGCTACACCTCGCATGTTCATTTTTCATACTTGAATCCGACCTTCGGTGTGACACGGCCAAAAATAAAGCTTTCTCACCAAGAATTATCGGGCAGTGCAGTTTTTGCCGAAAAAAGAAGTAACGATGTGCATTAGATATTTTTGAGTGTACTTTACGCTGCACTGAAAGAAAAGTTTTTGGTATATGTGATTATAATTATATTTACTACTGCTAGTGTCAATAATAATTATATGAGTCTTTCAATGAATATAGTTAAATTAAAATAATTGCAATCATTTTTATGGTAACGATAACTATTAATTTATAGTCATTTTCGATGTCAACTATATATTTTTTTGGTAAAACTACATACAGTTGTTATTAATAACATTATTTCAGTAATGTCCATAATTATAATAATAGGTATATATTTATAGTCACAAGTCCCAAAACTTTTTTCTTACAAGAGAGCCATCAAAACTGCACAGAGAGAAAAATGTTTGGTATTTGTAACTATAATTATATATTACTATATAATTATGATTATTACTGCTATAATAATAATAACAGTAACTATATATATAGTTACTGTTATTATTATTATAGCAGTAATAATCATAATTATATAGTAATATATAATTATAGTTACAAATACCGAACATTTTTCTCTCTGTGTGTCCTTCACCGATTTTAATAAGCTTTGATTGTGTAAAATATTAAAAAATATTTTTTTATTTGCCTATATCAAGATTTAAAGGATTAATCCCGAAGGTGGGTGTATATTAAAACCTATGTATATTAAAAAATATGTAAAAATATGTAAAAATGTCTGGGTTGGTAAAGACTAATGTTTTTTTTTTTTAAATAAAACATATTGCGTTTCTTCTTAAATATGTTTTTAATGCTTCAAATATGCTTTAAACAGTACTATAAAAAAACATATTTAAAACATATTAAAAACATCAATTAAAACATGTTTTAAACTGTTTAAAACACGTTTAAAACATGTTTTTTATCAACCCTGAAAAATGTATATAAATATGATATGCATATTAAAAAATTTGACATTTTCGAAAAGTGTGAATACGTTATAATAATTATAACATTTTTATAATATAAAACTTTTATATAATAACAAAAATAACCAATTTAAGGCTAATATATAAGAGTCAGCGCGGGAGGGGTTGCGCAATATTAATGTAGAAAGATGACTTAACTCCTTTTATATAAAACACTTTTTGTGTACCTGATAGTTTTGGAGAATTTACTGAAAATGAAAAAATCCGTTATTTTCGAAGGTTTGTTTTGACCCTAAATATTGAGATAAATAGATAAGAAATACGTAACATTTTCTGCTCTATAACATATCCAAATCAATGAGAGACAGTTTTAACGGTTCCCTTGTAGGGATGGAAATAAAGGAAATTTCTTTTGCGAATACGATTAAAATCATTGCCGCGTTTGATTCCCGCGGATAAACTGCTGTGATCAATTATTAGCCGCGATCGAACTCGATCGTCATGTATCTGATGATAATCTGGATAAACCGATCGACCGGCGCGGTGGATCTTTCCACGTGACGTGATCTACCTCGAATTACATGAAATTGCAGCCGCAGCGTAATTTACATCAACCACGATTAGGTCGCCCACGAGCTTCTCGCTTATACACGTGGGCGACATTTGAACATGCCTGACAGGCGTTCAGGAAATCGCGATTTTTCGTCGACGAAAAATTACTGGCGTTACATTTCCGCGTGTCGTTATATTCTAACAAATATCCCGCCGGATATCCACGTGTACATATATTACAGACTTCGTTGTTTTTTGACAAAATTTCTATTTCTATTTACGAATTAATTGCAAGCGACATCATCGTACTTTTATTTTTAAGAACTTTTCATTGTACTGTGACAGTGAAAAATTATCTTTAGTGCTACTAAAATTATGCATTGCAATGTAATCATATTCTAGTGCGGGAAAACTGAATAACAATCGACAATTATGGTGTTATTTTACTTACAATTAATTCAATAATTAACTGAAATTACCATCGATATTACACTGTAAAATTCATATTGCCAAATTATATCCAATATGAGTTGTTTTTAATCACTTCTCTAGGTCGCCACTGCCCCTATCTAACGTGTTGTTAATTTAACTAAAATAATGGAGTTAAACAATTTAATTTAAAAAAATGTATTAAAATTAAATTTTGACTAAAATTTAGTTTATTACTAAGTACATACGTTAATGTGAAGGATATTTACTTTGAAATTAACCACACAGAAATGGATTTACAGTTAGGTACACGTGGAAGTTAAAAATAACAAACTGCTATGTAACTCAAGGGAGTTAACCATTGCTCCTTTGAGATTTAATAGTGTAATTTGTATTATTTAAGTGTAATGTGTATATATAGACATATATTATAATATATAATATAATATGTATATATATATGAACTCTCTGAAACAAGAGAAGTGGAAAGTAAATTGATCAATTTAATTATTTATATCCCTTCGTTTGCAATCTGGATCTTCTTTATTCAGCTCAAGTTTTTTTTACTGTTTTAAACTTTTAAAAAAAAATTCAGATTTACTTTTTAATCTCTCTATTACATTATCAAATAGTCTTTTAACTCAAAAATATTAAAATCTTTATTTATAGAAATTGAAATTTCAGCAAAAACTAGGACGAAATTTGAGAGTAGAATGTCACTACCATAAAAGATCCAAATTGCAAACATTACGACAAAAATCACGAAAAATCTTAAAAAATGTACAAATGTTAAATATAAATTTGAATAATTTTTAAAAAATTACGACAGTTGCAATCATTAACAGTCATTCACTAGAACAATGATTAACTATCAAAGAATAATCATTTTGACTACTTCGATTATTCTAATGTTAATATTTGCAAAGTTTCGCTTTCTAAAATATATTGAAATATGTCTATGCAATATTTTAAAAAATAACGAATTGTTTTACGTTGCAATAATTCCAAGAAAATGTATAGTTTAGATTAATACTAATTACAGTCTGCATCCGTGGTAAATGAAGGATTAGGTGCTCGAAACTGCACGACTGCGGGTAATAGGACATAGTCTGAGAACAGTTTCGAACAGCTGGCTGGTCGAAAGCGATTAGAGAAAGTTCTTTTCTCGGCAAAGCCGCTGTAACTGAAATTCCAGACCGTCGTGTCTGCACTTGGAGGATGTTAGGGTTGCACGAATACAAGGCGGATGAGATCGGATGGAAACGTTGAAGTGTTCTCGAAACTCGAGCGGTCCACGTAAACAGTACTTCCTTCCACCTAGATAACGTCAACCTTTATAACACACGTCGTCGATGCGAATCTGCAGTTTAGTATTATAGTCCCGATAAAACTAGCGACGAATAATGATTGTGCTCCCTCGTGCGCAACATCGCCTTCCGATAGAAGACACAAGACTCCTCGTAAGAGCTCGCCCACTACATGTTCAATTATGCGGAATTGCAAAGAACAAAGCAAACGAACGACAAACAAAAGTTATTCTTATCTCTGAGTTAAACGGACTCGGATCTGAGAAACCAGAGATCCAATTCTTAGTGAATATTTGATATTGTTTTGTGAACAGATATTATTCAATCTCATTTAAAAGTAGGAATATATGATACCTATATTTAAAATAAAGATACATATGTTTATTTTAAGCTTCATTTACTACAACAATATCACTCAAAAAGCAAAGTTTTCTAGAGAGAAAGTGAATTTCAACGTTTTGAATTATTAAAATATTGTAATTTTTAATTGAAATGTAATTTTAGTATAATAACTGATAAAGGAATAAAAAGAGTATATATTTTTTTTTTAAAGTATATTCTTTTCTAAAGTATATTCCTTCTTAATTTCTATATATTTCCGTTCTTTTTCTGTAAACGACACTAACAATTTTTTAGTTATGTCGTTGTTATAGCAAATAAGCGATACGTGTACGAATTTTGTTATAGATTTTAAAAAATATATTTCTCTACATGATATATTATTTGCAAACAGAAATTATTCAATCACATTTATTGTGGGAATTATATACACATATACAGTGAGTGCAAAAAGTATTCGTACAGAGAAAATATTAAAAAAAAACTATATTTTTAAAAAGTAAATATTATCCAGCGAGAAATAAGTCATCGAACTGATATCGAATTGATATGGATACGATGATTTCAACACCAATTTGACATCGATTCGACGTTTAATTGACGATGATTTCTTGTTGAGTAATTAACACTTTATTCATAAAGAATAAGATAGACTGTATGTTTCTCAAAATTATTTATACCAAAAAGATGTGTATTAAATATAGAAAATATATCATCTGAAAAATAAGCGAAAATCAAAAATTGTATTACGTGGTCAAATTTTAAAAACAATTAAAATAAAGAGCATTTACCACGAGCGCTCGATACTTAAAAATACATTCAATTATAATTTCTAACATAATCATCAACTATATGTAGACGTTTCGACCTCATATCAGGCATAAGTAGAAGTTAGAACCCATTGATGAGATCAAATACTCTAAGTTCTACTTATACACAGAATCTGGAAATTATGTGTGCAAGTACAACAATTAGATAACATCGATTAACATGAAAAATTGTATGTGAAAAACAAAAAGAACAACGGATTATATGAACATGTAAAGAAAAGAAGATACTCGACATTTAATTGTAATAGGATTGTATGTTAATTTTAGTTATATACTGATGATGGCCCGATATGAGGTCGAAACGTCTACATATAGTTGATGATTATGTTAGAAATTATAATTGAATGTATTTTTAAGTATTGACTTCGGAAGAAGATTCGCTATTAGACATCGAGCGCTTGTGGTAAATGCCCTTTATTTTAATTGTTTTTAAAAATTGTATTATTTGGATGCTCAAAAAGTATTCGTACAGTCGAGGAATTTAACTTCTAAAATCAGGAATACATGTGAAACTCATTTGTTTATGTTAGAACAGAATGTATTCATTGTATAAAATTGCTAATTAATGTTTATTTCCTACAAATTTCCTATAAAAAGACTTTTTTTATAAAAAATTTCCTTGTACGAATACTTTTTGCTGTCACTGTGTGTATATATATATATATAAAACACATTACATCTAAAGAATACAATATATGTGCGAACTTTTTATATCTTTATGGCTACGTTCTACTTGATGTTCATCACGCTTTTGGAATCATTTCATTCTTGTTGTTTATCAAATATTAAACGAGAAATACTTATACTAATACTTCCGAACATTGTGAGCACCAAATGGAATGTATGCTCTATAGTTCCCACGTAAATTTCTCTGTAACGATATTTTCCGTTTCGCTTTTTATTAGCTCATATATACATCTTTTATCAAGTTCTGACTCTTCTATTTCTGCTGGTCATCTATTTCTGGCGCGTAGACAGGAAGCAAAACATTTCCGCAGAATGGAATTGGCCGGTATCCGCACAGCAGATTCCGTCTTACCGGGTAAAAGCACATTAAGCTCCGCGGAATGCGCACGTACGGAATGTTCTGCGACCAATTGCCCATCCGTCTGTCGAAGCACACATGGGCAACCGATCTCTCTGAAAGTTTGCGTTATAAGCGTCGCACTTGGAAAAGAAAAATGATGTTCTTGCACGACGTTTCTCTTATAAATAACCCCGCCTGTCTCCCGAGCATGAAGCTTGCGGGTTCTTAAAGTTTCTACGTCGTAACACACATGACGTCACGAATCTCTATGATGCCTGGTTACGCAAATATCTCCGGACGCGGTGCCTTTATTGTCATCTTGACGAGCCACGAAAATATCAACGTACGCGTCCGTCGTTGACGTCGTCGAGACGTCACATTGATATTCAGTTGTTGTAACAACCTCCTACTTTCACGCGTTTTCGAAACGTCATGTCATTTCTCCTCGAACAATTTTCCACGAGTGGACAGCGTTTCATTCTAACTCACTGTAACAAGCTAAATACCGCAGACAAAATGTTCATTCGTTTGAACGTGGGTAACGAGATCTCTATCGCGACTGGAGCTGAACCAAAAGAGAATGTGAGATGTCGAGAGTCAAGTCGCAATAGCGAAAAGTTACCAAACAAGATCTCTCCTGAGGTTTCTACTGGTGTAGAACTTATCTTTGCCCTCCTGCCCGTTAGTATTGCGAAACTTAGGCAATTAACATTAAGCCCTCATCTATCGTCTGGCACTTTACTACGTACGATATATGCATTACATGTGATACCAGACACTGTTCAATTTATAATATCGAATTTTACTCAGTTTGAATTATTTTTAAATATTTCTATAACCCGGATTCACACAAGTCGATTTAAAATCGATTGATTTTTAGGAACGTTTTATTTAATACCTACTAGATATTCTATCGATCTTCGTCGAAGATCAGTAGAACATCTAGTAGATATCAAATCAAACGGTCCAAAAAATCAATCGATATTAACTTGATTTTGACTTATGAACTAGGGAAGTCACCACTGCTCCTACTCAATATGTCATTAATTTAACCGAAACAACGAAATTAAACAATTTAATTTCAGAAATATATTGAAACTTAAATTTAGTTTATTATTTAATGCACATGTTAGTATGAACGTTATAATTAAGTAATTCAACTATCGAAATGGATTAATTTATATTTCGACATACATGGAAGTTAAAAATAATAAAATGTTATTTAACTCAAAGGATTGGATCAATATTACTGCTTTGATATTTAACAGTGAAAGCATACACTGTTAAACTAATAATGTCAAATTGCGCCCAATTTCAGTTATTTTTAACCATTCCTATAGATCGCCACTACTCCTACTCAACATCAGTTTAATTCAAACGATGGAATTAAACAATTTGCCAAAATGTTATTTAACTCAAGAGTTAATTTGAAATCAAGGGATTGGATGGGTTACCATTGTTTTGTCGATATCTAATTTCTCTATGTGTGGAGAACATAGATCATTAAATTCATAATGTCTTATATTATATCTAATTTGATATCCAATTTAATATCCAGTTTGACTTATGTTTAATCATCTCCATAGGTCCGCCACTGCTCCTACTCAATATATCATTCAGTTTAACTAAAGCAATGAAATCAAACAATTTAATTCAAAATTAAATTTGACTTATAAATTTAGTTTATTATTTACTACGTGCATATATTAATATGGGTATGATTTACCTTAAAACTAATTATAGAAATTGATTAATTTAAATTTTGACACACATGGAAGTTAAAAATAACTCAAGTGATTAGGTTATACTAATCCCTTGTTGATGTCTAACAATATGGAAAACATATCTTCTTCCTTCACCTCGTTAGTATCGCGAAACTTAAGCAATTAACATTGAGCTCTCGTCTATCATCTGGCACTTTACATGTTATATATACGCGTGTGACTCCAGCGCGAACCAGACAAATGAAACCGTACGTCCCTTTTGTTTCTCGCTCATGCTCTCGGGCGCGCAGAGACGGATCCCTCTTCATTATGCAGCCCGTCGCTAGTCTACGGTGTAATTTATTTCTCTCGTTTGTTAGCCAAATGGCCTCGACTGCACCCCGCCATATCGCGACGAAGAAGACGCCGCGCCGTGAAGAAGCTTTCGTGATGCGCAACGACCGCGACAAAGTTTATGCGTTCTAAGTGCGCGACGCTGTGCAACGTGCTGGTGCCAAGGACGTGATATAGGACATTTCGAATGGCGCTTAACCCTTTGAAATATTGCAATTGCATTTTGCCGCGCGGGTCACATGTCGAGGGCGCGGCTACGTGCGCGACGTATCGCAGAATATAACTCTTTGGAGTACGTTTGAGAATATTTCGTTTGTATCGGAGGCAGGACTGCAGAGAAAGATATGGTCGGAAAAATCGCACAAAATCATTTGTCTTAGCGCGTGCGACGTTGGTGAAAAAGAAACTTGAACTGATTTTGATATAAGACTTTGATTTATTTAGTCACACGTTACGAAAATACTTTCCGTAACGTATGACTAAATAAATCAATTTTTGCTGAAATATCTAAAAATTTAGCTTGTTACTTTGCATTCAATGCAAGACTAAAAATCTTGCATTATAATACACGAAGAGAATTTTTTCTTAAAGTTTACCCGGAAAATATGATAGTCGTGGGACAACATTGTATTTCGAAGAATTTTAATATAAATTTTTTTCATTCATTGATAAAACTACAAGAAAGTATAAAATAAGTTTGATTAATTTTACTGAAGTGCATGGTAAAAATCTTTAAAATATTGTATTGTACCACAACTATACCATATTTTCAAGGTAAATTTTAAAAGAAAATTCTTTTCGTATACAAATTCAAATCAAGATTAAAATCTTTGAAGCAAGGTTACAATATTTTTATATATAAGAATATTATTGTTTATTTAAGAATAATTTTTTTTCTGTGATAGAAATCTCATGATGAACAATGTTGCAAAAAATTTTAACACTAGTTTGAGAGACCTTCATAACTATTTTTGATGGTTCAACAAAATTATTTTCAGATCAAAATTTTTAGATATTTCAGCGAAACCGTTCTTTCCGTGTATAAGAGCAAAATAATATTCTCATACTCCTTTAAGAATCAAACTAACTGAAAATACTTTTGTTGATTGCAACGCAGAAAGGATACATACAAGCATCAAGGATTCGTGAAAAAGGAAGAGCTGACTCTCCAGTGAAATCAAGAGATCGGCAAAAGCGGGAAATTAAATTTTCAACAATTTCAATAATTCTTTCGACCGTGACAAGATTCCGCTATTTATCTCGATCGCGCTATATACATATATATGTCACGGTCGAATCCTACTGGCTCTAAAAATCTAGCACATGTGACATTTCACGCTCTATAAACAATGCCATTGCTTTAAGCGGTTGACTAATCGTGATGGATTTGTGTAAATATATATTCCGCTATGCTGAAACAAAAACAATGACAATCTGCGCGTTTCTCAAACATTAATTAAATGTTAATTAAACATTCAATTAGATTCTTTCTCCAAATGAAATTTAACTTTTCAAATATGTTTTAATTTTTATGCGAAAAGGACTGAAAAGTATTTTACGCGCTTTTCATTCGAGAAAAACATCCACATTTGTTATTTAATTAACAAGTATAAATTCTCAGGCAATACACTTAAATTTATAATGTTCAATTTATATCTAATTTGAATTATTTTTAATCATTTCTTAATTGTCACTGCTTCTATTCATAATATTAGTTTAGTTAAAACAATGGAATAAAACAATTTAACTCAAGAAATAATTAAATTTTATTCAAATGTGGTTTATTATGTTCTAAGTATATATGTTAATATGAACGCTGTTTATTTTGGAACTAGGCAATTTGACAACAGAAATGGATTGATCAAATTGTTTTTTTAATATTGATATTAAAATATAACATTTTGACACACTTGGAAGTTAAATAATAAAATCAATAATTAAAAGAAATTGCTACGAGCCAGTTATAACATAAAGAATATTTAATAAACTTTCTTACATACATACAAACGTTTCGACACCGATCGGGTGTCATTTTCAATGCAAAACAACAAACAATCCTACACAAAATATCGGAAAATTCAGTCAAATGATAAAGTCCAGTAATGAGTTCGGTTGTATTCGTAACAAGCGGTCCATATGTAATTTTATTATAAATAATAAAATGTTATTTAACTCACAAGGAATTTATTTAAATTTGATCTTTAATATTTAATAATGACCTCTGACGGAAAGATATTCGCGGTCAATCCTCATTTCCTCGTATGCTGGCAGGAATCGCGTGACGTTGGAATTGTGTTGGTTTCATGTACCATGTTCCAGTTTTTACGCTCGCGTGGCCGTGACACGGGCTTTCGCCGTCCGAAATTCCTCCAACGTAACGCCACGTAACAGAAATGTTGCCAAGAACATGTGGCATCGTTCTATTCATAGAGTCAACCGAAGATGTATTCGTCACTACTGAATCTCCAGATGCATTGGCCGATTGAAATTAATTCTTCCAAGTGAGAGCAATAGTGCGTGCGCTTGGCAGGATCATCGAGATGCGGTCGATGTGTATACATATATGGATACACACGGTTAAACTTTGATGTACATTCGTGTGCGTGCACTTGGCACAGAAGTTCTCTCACGCGGAAATTCGCCCGTTATTCCGTGTTGGCTACCTCGAGGCAAGGGTAACCGATCAGGTTACGCCCCCGCAGGGAGAGAAGCACCGCACAGCCTTTTCGACTCAGTGAACCCACGTAGTTTCGAGCTCACTACATTGCGGGTAGCAAGTAATACATTACGGGCACAAGAATAATAACAATTACAGGCACACACAATTACACATCACACTTTGCACGCTTTCACCACCATTAAGCTCTATTTCGACTCTTCCGCACACTCACCACTCAAGACCTTAGTCGTATTGGTTACATTTACACCATGCATTTAGATCACAGCTTATACCCCAAATTCGACCTTTAATTAATTATTTAAGCCACTTACTGTAAACATTTCATAGGTGACTTAACTTGGCCTTTAGGTCAAGTTTCAATTGTGGTGATTTAACCTAAAGGCTTACTAATTTTCTCCTAAGGCATAACGCCTAAAGGGGTGCAATTGATTAACAGCGCTGAGACCACGATACTTTAGGTCGCTTACGGTGTATAATATAATATAGTTAATGGCTAGATCTTTCTTGGCTTACGATATAGATCAAGCCGCGCATAGATCTCTCGGTGTAAACGCAGCCAATGATTCTCATCCAAGAGCAAGTGTCATAAGAAAAAAGATGAAAAAAATTTTCAAAAGACTGCACATCATCGTTTCGAAATCACACAACGATCCTTGTACTTTCTCTGCATATTATTTACTCAACATTCCTGAAAACACTAATGTCTGGATTTTGGTATCCAGCAAGCAGTACTGTCATTTATGACTTTTTATGTTGGATTGGGTATCCATTTAAGGATGAAGAAGAAGAAGAAGAGTTTACTCGACGTTCGCCAGAGTATTTTCTCGTAAGTGGGGATTAAAACTCGTGGAAAACCCGTGGCACTTCGATTGCGGGAATTTCAATTCAGAGACGATAGTAACGCGCGGAATGTCGATCGTTCAAAAATATACGTGGTTGTATATCAAGCGCAGAATAGCCTGCGGTGACAGTAGATGGAAGGTCGTGGCGTTGCGTGCCACTCTGCCTCGCGGCAAAGTCATTCATCTATTTTCGTCCGTATGCGTGGGCCCAGCAGTTCCTAACTCGCGATCAGTCTCTCGTGAGCTTCGCGACACGTCGAGAGGAAGAAGGCATTCGAAGACGGTCGAACTTAAGCTTGATTAAATCACGTCGAATCGAGAACATTAGTCACCGATATGTCGCGTTATTCGTGATCTCAAGTAACGTGGCAGCGACGTATGACGCGCGGGACACTCGACAGACTAATTGAGAAATTCGTTGTGGCGATTAGTCGACGCGTCCCCGACATTGCGCGAATCTGAAACCGCGAGTCGCAGTCACATTAATCACTCATGGGTCGTATCGTCCATCTCAACTGGCGAAGTAAGTGAGTAGGCACGCGCAGACTAATTGCGCGGAATTCGTTACGCCGCTTAATCAGCCCCGCGATCTAAATTGCGCAAACGTGAGCTGCGATATTACATTCGTTGTTAAATGAAAATCTGGTATCTCTGTCGCGTTATTTCGAAAAGCCTATGGAACGTGATCCAAGTTAATAATTTCTTTACCCTGAAAGCTTTCAAAAATTCAACAGATATAGTTTTAAAAATGCTAATTAAAAGATTAAAAATTAAGTGAATGGTTAGAGTCAAATTTTTGGACAATTATGTGATTATGTATACTTTATCTTAATTGCACATTACACATTTAGAAAAAATGAATAATGTTAACTATAAGTTATATAAGACAATTGTACATATTTTATATTATGTAGAATTAATGTACATAGTTGAATCAACTATTTTATATCTGTAATAACTATAAAATAGTTCATTCAACTATATTTTATATATATACCATATATATACATTAATTATGCCTAACATAATACTTACATATGTAGTTGTCACCTATATAGTTGCCACCATTATGTCTTATAATTACTGCAACTATAAAATAGTTTGTTTTAGCCCTTCTGTTACATTATTTAATTTATTGAGCCTTTTTACTTAATTTTAATAAAATAGTTTATACAATATGTGTGTGTATACATTAATTCTACATACATATAAAAAATAGTATAATTATCACCTATATAGTTGCTATCATTATGTTTTTTCTCTGAATGCGCAATACAAGATGAAGTATGTACATAATTATTATAATTAAAATAAATCTAAAACATCGAATTTTTTTCGACATTTAATGGATATGATTTTACAGGAAATCTTATTTCTAAATTAAATAAAAATAGGGATCAAATGTTAAAAGCTCCATAGTAGGCGAACTGCAGAATTGCTCGCTTCTGTAGTATGCTATACATTGTTGATGTTATTAGTAACGTGTCGAAAAAGCCGATGCCTGTTCGTGCCTTCGAGATTCCTTTGGCGACCTTCCAAAACACGACGTCAGTGGAGCTTCCGGGACGTGTAAAACTCGGCAAAATCGAATCAATCTTTATCGCGCGAACGAACGGGTACGAAGCGTATTCTTTCGGGAATTGAGACCAGGCAATTTTTCATCTCTAAATAGTTGTATAACAATTATTTTTCGAAAAGCGCATGTTTTTGGCGTTCCTTTTTATCTTTTCTCCCAAAACGCGACGTCGATGGAACTTCCGGAACAGATGAAACCCGGCATGATGAAATCGGATCGAGTTTTATCGTGAGCAAAGGGCACAAGGCGTATTCTTTTAGGAATTGAAACAGGACAATTTCTCATCTCTATTCTCTCGCAGTTGTCCTCTTCCTCCTTTTATGCAGTATTCACGACATCCTTAATATTTATCGACCCGTAGTAATTCATCTTCGCTCTCTGACATCCAGTTATTTAGCCTTTGTGGTGTAAAAGAGCCGCTAAACATGAGGAGGAATTGCGTATATTTTTATAGGAATATTGAGCGTACCTCTTTAATTTTGTTTGAAGCAAGAGCGAACGGAAAGTGTTGTCACTTTCAATTGTAGATATTAATATGTTTGATCTCAAATTCAGCATTAACGTACACGCATTCGTAATTGGCAATTTATGTGAATTAATCATATTTTTGCGTCTCTCTCTCTCTATATATATATATATGTATATCTATCTATCTCTCTCTCTCTCTCTTTCAGTCCCATCTTGTTCCGCGCGCTATATTCGGCGATAGATATATTTGGAATAGCATTTCATTTTCGTCATCAAACAGCATTGTCGCTGTCCTCGTCCTTTGAGTATGACGCTGCCAATTTGCGGGTTTATTTCATCCCTTTGATACCAGCATTTATGCCCATTCCTACCAGTGTAGATTAACTTTAATCTCGGTTCAACTTACTCTTCATTATTTTTCTAATTTTTAGAACTAGGAAAAAATGAAGAGTTAGTTGAACGGAGATAAAAATTAAACTACATATGTTGATAAAAACGAGCATCTATGATGCATATTGGCGTGATGTACTTCATTTATTTCGATATTTTTTATCCCGGTGATATTTGTTTGTCATTAAATTTTACGTAATTACAATTTAAACATTACATTTTCTTGCGAAAACTAAGCTGTATCTACATAAAATAAAGATACATTTTATGGAGAGAAAATTATGAAAGGATTAAGTACAATGGATTAATATATATATATTCTTCAGTAGAGTTTATTTTATATTGGAAATTCTCGATAATAAGTTTTATCTAGTACAGAATTTAACAAAGAAAAACAAGTATAACTACTTCATCATCTTGTTAACATTTTTATTCGTGATTTTTCATAATTGCTGAAATTGGTATTTCAAACTCGTTTGTTTTGAATTCAAGCCGAAATCGTACTTTATGTGGTGTGAAGTTGCCTCCCAACATTTATTTGTTAACAACTTTTTAACTGTAGGTGTGTGAATGAAAAATCGACTTGTTTCGCAACGTGCAAACAAAAAGTTATCGATTAAACCCTTTTCAATCTAATTTGCTCAAAGTTGGGAGGCTAAAGCGATGTTAGCCCCCTAAAATAGTTTTTTGAATAACCTTTTTACTGGAAGTCTGCAAACGATGAGCAATTGAATACGCTATATAAACTTAATTTTTTTTAATGTTGGGGGTTAACTTCACAATGATCAATGAGAGAAGTATTTAAATTTTACACAGATACTGAGGAGTAATAATATAACAATCTATGAAATTTTTATATGTTTGATATTGTTTTTAGATGTGACATGTACATCCTTAATTTAAAATTCACGATGTAATAAGAGATATAATGGATCTAACCACCAGGAAAAATGTGTAGTATATCATTAACGCCAGAAAATGCTCTGTCTAAAACTTTCTAAAATTGCCGATTGATTTATTGATACGTATATAACACCGATGTACAAAGAGATTTTTTAAAGACTTTGCGCTGCATTTACTCGTCGCTGAATCGAGAATATGTCAACTTCTCTAAATTCACAACGGATTTCCAAAACCGACAGTCAGCAGTCAATAAACGTGCGCACGCGAGAGAAGCTTTTTGTTCCACTTCGTATACGATGTGTTCGTCCTAGAAATCGACGTATCCTTTTTCGTATAGCGAATGTCGCGATGCCATCGCGGCGCGTATGTCCAGCGCTACACAGGACAGATTTTTGTCGACAACCAGTCAGCGGAGTGTCCGTTATCGCGAACGAAGACAAATGTAATTTGAGAGCCTCTGTGCCCGACTGAAAAACGGCATCGGCAAGTTTTTACTGTGACCCAGTTTTTCTTTTCCCATAGTCATACAAACACTATACTGAAAGAAAAACGATTGCAATTTAATTTATAATCATTTTCGATGCTAACTATATATATTTTTTTTTTATAAAACTATAAACAATTATTATTCAATCCAGTAAGTAAAAATCAAGAAATGCTCAATAGAATGTTTAATGAATTTTTTTTTAATCGGCTTTTATCATTAAATTTCTAATAAATTTTTATAATTGTAAAGCATAATAAGATAATATTATTTGAATATTATTATACGTTACATAAACAAGCGTGCCCGCTTTTGCAAGCAGTTTAAATATATCCACAACGTCGCCTTCGATCAAGAAGTGACTTAACGGATTACGTTGTCCAATCTATGCAACCGCGGTGCGCAACGAGAGTAAGCCGATAAAGTCATCTCGGCGAATATAGGTCCTACATTGATCGAAAACTACCACTAAAGTAACCGCAATGTTTCGTGGTAAAGTATTGGACAACGAGTGATATTCGTAATTTTATTTGCGGACGATTCGATGGGACTTTTCTCTGAGCGAGCGCGTCGTCCGACTTTCGAAAATTCGCGAGAGGATGAGAAAATCGGCGAGCCAGACAGTCAGCCTCTAATCTGCCACTCTGACGACATACATATCCCGCCACGGTTCTGACCGGTGTCGAACTTTTTTTTCTGTTGCAGAGCCGAAGAAGGAAAAGACTGAACAGAATGCGAATGGCGCGATATCGCCGAGCGGCGG
>NW_017257400.1:628315-632258 GCF_001594055.1 Mycetomoellerius zeteki | reverse complement strand
GGCGGTGCCGGTTCCGGGCTCGGCCCCGAATGCCGGGGACCAGCAAAAGCCAAACAGGCCGAACACCCTCGACGCCAGGGTGGTAGCCAGGAGGCTGATCTTGTTCGACAGTGAGTACACTCGCGAGCCGGCGAGCATGAGTTCTGCTACTTGAATCCTCCGCGTGTCGCGCGGTGTCGTCATCGCTCAGAGAAAAGTTCGACGAAATCGATTGAAGTGTGCATCAATCGGAACAAGCGATTTTACGATGAAGGGTGGGATAATGGAGAATATTTCGATGAATAAAGAGAAGGAGGGGAAGTTACTAAAAAAATCCTTACTAAAAGTATTTTACTAAAATATGTCTTATTTTCTAAGAAGTCTCCTAATAGGAGAAATAATACTACACGCTTAAAAAATTTGTGTTAAATTTAACACAAACTGTCCCAAACGGTTCACTCAAATTTTTGTGTTAATTTAACACAAAAACTAACAATTCATAAGCACTTTTTTCCTTCATATATTTATAATTCTGATTTATATATCTATAAATATTTTAAACATTTTCTCGCATTTTCTCAAGGACTACATATAAAAGATCCATAAGTCTATAAACTTAGATTTCTGTATGCGACTATCGTTATGCAGCTCATAGAAACTTTCAAATAAGAATTACCTCTCCTGAAGATCATCAGTTTATAGCATTCTTTTATGCGCCGACTTCGTATTCGACGAAGAACGATGAGTTGCCGCGAATTCGTGCATAAATACAATTTTTCTCGAACGAACACGGGCATAGCAAGTTTCTTTATTAAATTTAGTTGCCGCTTTGACAACGCAATGTTATTTACATATTTTTAACATGTTTTGGAAACTGGGAAACTAAAAAAGAACAGACGAGTTTAAATGTACGAGAGCCATATCTATCTCTTATTATAAAATTATTAGTCTCGAATTAGTTGCAATAGTATTAAAATATAATACAAACGCGACATTTCCCGACCTTTACATTCCATTATGCGTGATCGTTCATATTAAAATTTTCATTAACGACTGTTTAATTAAACTCCTAGATCATGCATTTTAGAATAAAATATTGAGTAAAATTTGACATTAATATTTTGACTGATGTTTGAGCAATTTCGTATCCATTCTTTTTCATTTCCACATTTTTTTTAAATAGGAGATAATTGAATTCTTTTTCAGAGAAATAAAATTCCGAGGAAAATTTCTAAGGAGAGATCAGAATAACGTTGCTGTTAGCATCACGTATCCAATAAAAGCTGATAATAGCGTACGTGCCCAGAAAATATATATATTCAAATAAGTTTGAGATTAATCGCACTCCCACGCACAGCGCAAACTCACGTGATAACGCGGTCCGTACGTTGCCAAAAATTTTCGCGATAAATTTCGACCGGGCTGGAATCAAATATGTGTTGGTGATCAAACGCGACCGGACGATCCTCGGGGAATGCTTGGTAGCCGAAGTATCTCGCCCGGTAACCGCCTGGAACTTCGTCCTTTTGTGTCAGAATTTAGGTGCGCGACATTATCAAATGGCCAGCAGCGCGAGTGCGCGCATCCACCGACTTGTTTAACATTCCAGCCGATACTGGCCGTGGGTATAACGATGGGTCGTTATTCATGAAAAATACGTGGGTTTTTATGAAATGAAATTTCTAAAAAAAGAATACGCCGTAAAGCGGTAGTGCCAAATTAAAAATTCCGCCTGGCGTTCCGGACACGACAGTAACGGGATTTAATAATAAACAAATTCAGCGAAACCCGCAAACTGTGTTTCGCAAGTCTCATCTAGCAGCTGCAACGAGCATAAGCGCGTGGCATTCGTTCGCGTTTGCCAAGATATTGTTGCTCCTGCATTGCGATGAATCACGGTGCACGAAACGATGGATCACGTTTCTTGCAACAACTGGCTTCGATACAACTTTATTAGACAGGGCGCGTGCTCCTTTCGATCGCATTTGATGCGACAGTTTTTAAACAATTTAATAAAAATAATCTATCATTATGTCTCCTCCACTTTAATGCTACACGGAAATAATATTTTTAACAGAGTATCTAGCTAGAAAAAATTTAGCTAGATACAAATCTGAAAATAATTTTGTTGATTAATGTTGCAAAAAATTTTTGACATTCTAGTAATCATTTTGAGCGTACATAATTATTTTGATGGTCCAACAAAATTATTTTCAAATGTATATCTAACTAAATTTTTATGTACTTCAGCAGAATTATTCTTTCCGTATATAGATAATAAAAGCGTTTTAATTTTGCGATCGAATTTAGAAATATCGACATTGAGAAAAAAAGCAAGAAAGCTTAAACCGATAGAACAGAACAAAAAAAATTAATTAGTAGAATAGCAGTGTGAATCTTGATGCACAATGATCTCGATGTAATATTACAAGCCGCGTTTTTTTTCTATTTTCAGTGGACAAGGGGGTGCTGGATCAGAGCGCCGACAATCAGCAGGTAATCGAGAGGTGTTACCCGTTACCACCTCAGAATACCCTGATGCTGTCGGAGCTCCCAGAGCCGCCGATACCGTTGAGCGAAATCGGCCCTATACCACCCCCGCCCATGTTCAGCTCCCCGAGTCCTACTTTGCTAGCGAGACAACGGCAAATACCGCTCTCGGACTGCGAGGACGAGGGTAAGTGTCCGTAACGAAACATTAATGCCGCGGAAGAGGAGAGTATTGGAGCAATTAATTGGAGCAATTAATCACATGACAGAACCTCTTCATCGCTTATTGGAGTCTCCTGTCGTTGGCACGATTCTAAGATGACCGATAAATCAGTAGTGTTCCGTATAAGCAACAATGCGTGCTCTTGCCATTTCTATTAGTTTGATTTTTAATATCGTTATATAAAGTTAGAAAATTACGATCACAATAACGACGCATATCATTATGGAATTATTTAATACTGTTTATCTCATTATTGGGAATTTAATTCCGTTGTTAATTATCGGGTTGTGCTAATTGATAATCGCAATTTTCTGTTGTGTTGATGCACTTGTCTCCACAACCACGTCTGCTTAGTTATTAACTATCGAACGTTACGATTGTATCATTGAATATCCATAAATGAATCCCAACACGTAACGTAATTATATGAATCTGAAAGAGCAATCGACGCGTTTGCATGTTTATATTATTTATTTATATTATTGTTTGTTTATTTTATTTATATAATGCATTTACTTCTTACACAAATCACAGAATTTATTTTAGATATATATGTTGCTGGAAATTGTAATTGCAACATAAAGAAAGAAATATCAAAATTTAGGATCAAACCTCATTTTAGGGTCAAAATCTATATATAAGTATATTAGAAAAAACACACACACAGTGTAAACAAATGATTACGGTTTCAGAAGATTTATTATACAATTTATTGAAAAATATTTAGTTTTATAACAATATTTTACAATTTAATATTAGATATAGTCACATTAAAATATGTGCTTGAATGCAAACCCTAATTCTTGTGGACATTGTAACTCCGTTGTTTTAATTAAAAATGACATATTCAAATTGAGTATAATTTGACATAAATAATAATATAGAATTTCGTTTTAATCAAATGTCTACTTTTTGGTGTTGCAATTTCAACGTCTCCGGAAGTGTATTTACTTGAATTTTTCAAGCTTTGATAAATGACATCAGCCGTCCGATCTTTTTGATTATGTACAAACTTAAAACTATTTGATTTCCATATATAAATCAAACATAAAGTAATTGCGTTTCATCGATTCGGATCCTCTTGGTTATATAAGTTTTCTTGTCGTTTGCCCCGATAGATGAGGAGGATGGCGACGTGGAAGAAGAGGACGACAATATGTACCTCTTCAGGATGTCGCAGCCTGATCCGGCGATCGATACATCTCGTGTCGAGGAGATACCGGCGAAGGAGCCGAAATTCCATGCCGTGCC
>NW_017257400.1:608959-628289 GCF_001594055.1 Mycetomoellerius zeteki | reverse complement strand
AAGCGGGCCTGGCACGCCTCAAAACACTCCGACGCAAGAAAACAGGCCGTTGACGCTTCGCCAGGAGCTCCACGCATCGTTCAAGTTAGTGCTCTCCTGCGACTTCGCAGAATACTTCGCTTTACATATGCTCGAGTATATCCATTACTGCAAAAGTGTTCGAGAAGGGAAATCGGAGACTCGAGCTGTCAAACTTCCATTGCATGTTGGTTCAAAGCGTCAGAAAAAGAGGGAAATTACACAAAAGTACAGTTCATATATAATTTAGTGATGAATAATGATTAAAAAATGTAACTCAATTATACTGTTTTATTAAAACTTTTTTTTTATTAACAGAATATCATTTTTAAAAAATCAAAATGGCAAAGGAATGAGGAAAATTCATAATTTGTAAGGTTTATCTTAAAGTATTCAGGAAGGAAAATTGGAGACTGGAGTTATTAAAATTACTTCTATTGCACATTAATTTAAATCGTCAGGAAAAAGAGGAAAATTACGCGAAAATATAGCTCATATAATTTATGATAAATAGTTAGTATAAAAAATTGAACGCGATTACATATTTTTACTAACTTTTTTTTATTAAAAAAATATCACTCGTGAAAAAATGTAAGAATGAAAAAAAATTCATAATTTATGAGGTCCATTTTAGACACTTCATGCTTGAAGAATTATGAAGTTACTTATCTTTGCATTCAAGCATCTGATAGGAAAATGCATCATCTCTTTCGTAACGCATTATACATAATCATATTGAAATCGTAAAAGAAGTTCGTAGGACGTAGATCGTATCACTTTGAACCAGCACTTTGCAACGGTCGCGTCAGCATTTTGGAGACAAAAAAGCGTGGAATGAATGTGAAGCGCAAATATTTGCGGAGTTTTCTCTCGAACGCTTTGCATCGAAACTCGAAACTCGCCGTAAGAATCGGGTGCTCTTCGAGAGTCACCCGGCGCAAGTTCGCCGGGATAATCCGCTTTCTACGTCGACTTTTCTTTAATTAAAAATCGTTGTAAAAGCCCGCTTTCTCGTGGGTCTCTTGTTATTTGATATCGAAAACCTCGGAAAGCATCTGGTCTACAAGCAGGCTTCAAGTGCCCTGCTCTATCGTGGTATTATTATGCGCGGCCTTATAATGAAAGGAGTAAGAAGCAGATGTCGAAGAGCCCTAATTTTTTCCGAACGTAATCCTTTAATTTCCTGTCTCGCTGCTCGAAGTTTTCTTGATAGCTCGCGTCGACTGCCGGATGAATAAATCTCTTGAATTACTTAATTCAAACAAGAATATTAGAAAAAAGCCAATTTTTTCTTAAAAAGATGTAAGTAGAAGTGTTTTTTAATTAGGTTTTTTTAATCTCCTGGATGCAATAAAGTTATTAAAAAGTATTCGTAGTGTTTGGGGAACACATCGAAAATTGAACAACATTAAAATTAGATAAATACACCATGTTCGTGCTCAATTTTTTAGATATTCCCGAAGCACTCCGAACTTTTTAATAATTTTATTACATCCAAAAGATCAAAATTTACAGAAAACACTATTTCTTTTACATCTTTTTACTAAAAAAATCGGCTCCTTTTTCAACATACTTCTTTATACAATAATAAGCCTCATTTAAAATAGAATTTGGCATTAAGGTAATTCTGAGAATATATTAGTGTTTGAATATTAAGTTTCTAAAATATTAACACATTGACTGCAAGTGCTATCGAAAATTTAAAAAATGTCAAAAAATAAATATTATTTAATAACAATAAAAAGTTTTGAATTACATAAATAGATAACGTAAAATAAAAAGTGCACAATTCACACACGGAGAGAACAGTTTTGCTGAAGTATTTAAAAATTCAGCTAAATACAGATCTAAAAATAATTTTATTGAACTTTCAAAATAATTATGTAAGACACTTAAGCTAGCGCCTAGAATGTCAAAATTTTTTGCAGCATTGCTTATCATACTTGAACTTCCTACATAATTATTTGGATGGATCCAATAAAATTATTTTCAGGTTTGTATTTAGCTAAATTTTTTAATGTTTCAGTAAAATCGTTCTTTTCGTGCATTTATTTTTGATCCATATTACACACAATTTAAAATTCTGAGTGACAGCTGGATAATAACTCAAAGTAAAAATGTGCATAATTCACATACCCATGAGAATAAAATTTTATTTAATTATGCTACACAATGGTTTATCATTATTTATGATAATAAAAATTCTACTGTTGCATACACGATAAATTATACAAAAACTACTGGGCAGACAAAACGTGTTAAACATACGCGGTATTACAGTGTTACGATGTAATCTGAAATGCGAGATAGGATTATTGAAGGATAACGTACGTTCTCTCAGGCGAGTACTCGTAGAATGTACTTCGTGCACCCGTCATTAACATATCAGTCATTAGTAAAGCATCGTATTTTTCTTATGCTTAACCAGAAGGCCACCGTTGAGGCCTAGGATGAGAATATGGTAATTGGTCATTGGTCTAATTAAGCATGTTTGCAAACCGATGGTATATATACATATATGTACATATACGTATCATGTATATTATTTTTTATGTCTTTGTCTTACGGCGCTGTTGATCACGAGAGAACCAAAATGTTCTAGTCTCTCCTCCACTTTTATCTCTCTCAGTGACTCCCTTCGCGAGTCATGTGAGCGCCGTGAGCATGGCAATGTCCAACGTTTTAAGCATGAGAAAACCTTAGGGAAACCCATGAAAAATCTCGTCTTACGCTTGTCACGCAGCCACCATTCGATCACGCTCGACACATCACGTGAGTCGAATATCGCATTAGAGGCGGGACAAGTTTGTTAGTTTCCCTTACACGTGATCGATCGATCTTGCGATCCATCGACGGTATCGTTCGCAAAGTAACTTGCGCAATTTGTGTAAGTCGGATAATTACATCGAGGAAGTGTCGCGGTTAACTATTCCGTTCCTGTAAGTATATAACTTTCTCCCTTCTCCTCTCCTCCGATTTTCTCGATGCATTTATATCTTTGGTATTAAAATTATCCAATTATTTTGATTGTTAATTATTTCGTGTGTTAATCCTGTTTACGAAAAAGCATGTAGCCCTTTCCATACTGATAATACTGTACAATAAACTTTGATCAACATTGTTTCTTATTAAATAATAAATGTTTCTTGTTGGATTTTTTACACTGAAAAAATATATACTTTTCAAAAAATTCCATCACTCTTCAATATTTAAAAGCTGCACTTTTTTTAATTTTTTTGTACTCTATAATAACGCAAATTCCCAATATATGTAATATATAGCTATTCATTTTACATGTAAAACTTTTTATATGTAAAACTTAATGTGATGATATGAAGCTTCTTTTATTGTTTATGTACAATTTTACAAGTGATATATTAAAATAATAAGATTAGCAATATTTAATGTTAAAAGTTATACTGATTTAAAAGATTTCTGTTTCTCAACAACTGAATGACAATTTATATTTTACCCCGTAAAGTAAAAGAACAAATTTGTAAATATTGTTTGTAGAGATTTTTTAAAACAAAATCTTTGATTTCTCAAAATCTGTGAGTGATGGAACTTTCCTGACTTTCTTATATTCTTTTTCAGCAGCTAAAAATACATAGAATTACTATGCAAGTATTGAGAAAGAGTAATCTGTGAATCAGTGTAATTATTTCTGTAAAGTATCTGATCTTTAAATATATTCTAAATAATAATGGAGAAAATATATTAATTATATTATTTATGATTTCATATGATGATATTATCATAAATATTACGTCCTTGTCTGTAACTTCTTCACCATTCTGCAAAAAAATGATGGAAAACTTATGAACGAGATATTATGTATTTTTAATTAATATCTTATTAATTTGTATTAAATCGTATTAATTTGTCGATTATTTTCCAAGATTACACGTGTCTGTGAAAGTTAATTGTTAAAAAATTGATACCTTTTATTGATGTTGAATTTAAATGGATATCGCGAATCTTAAACACGTGCAACAAAAAACGTTAATACTACCGGAGCTTTAGTTCGTATTACATTATTGCAGCTTTGATGCTTTAAACGCGCCGGCTTTTTACTTTTGAAAACGCTTTGAAAATATTTAGCCTGAGGCACCTCACTTCTGACGTCATGCATATCGCTCAAAAGAAAAGATAAATTAAAAATTTAGATATTAAAATAAAGATACAAATGCATAAGCTGTGATGTGCCTCACGTTTGGACTTTTACGAAATTTTTGATAATTTTGCAACATTAATTATCCTTAGAAGCGCAACACAAAAAGAGGCTAAAGTATCCCGACTTTTGGAAGTTACTGTAATGTCAAATGCAAATATTATGACAGTTCTTGTGATAAACTGCCGCGAGGAGCGAAAAAACTTCTTGTCAAGAACACTGCGTACACAGTCAGGAGAAGCGCTTGCGTTAAATATTCGTGAAACATTTCTTAGTGCTTCCTATTCTTGGAAGAAAATCTTTCGCGATAACTTCCAAAGTTTAAGTACAAAAATTCTCAATTGCTGCAGCAAGGTAGTGCGCTTACGGATCGATCCAAGAATAGCGACTTCGAACACGTTGAATGTGTGCCAGATTTCTTAATTTCCATAATTATTGTAATTACCATCCCATGTTCGTTGCATGGCCCGAAATTTTTGCAATAAATTTTCCCCATCACGCGAATATATCGCCTTTAGATCGTATATGGCGTATAAAATACGAGAAGAACAATTTTGCTAAAGTATCTAAAAATTTAGTTAGATACAAATTTGAAAATAATTTTGTTTGGACCATCAAAATAATTATGTAGGACGCTCAAATTAGTTGCTAGAATGTTAAAACTTTTTGTGGCATTGTCATCAACATCCTCGCTTAAGCGTACTATATAATTATTTTAATAGTCTAACAAAATTATTTTAAAATTAGTACTCAAAAAAAAAGAAGAAAGGTTTTGCTGAAGAATTTAAAATTTTAACCAGATACAGATCTGAAAATAATTTTATTTATACTATCAAAATAATTATATATGTTCAAACTGATTGTTAGAATGTTAAAATTTTTAGCAGCATTGTCATCAAAGCTAAGTGTTACATAATTATTTTAGTGGTCTAACAAAATTATTTTCAAATCTGAACACACAGAAAGAACGATTAAGCTAAAGGATCTAAAATTTTAACTAGATACACAAAGTTGAAAATAATTCTGTTTGGACCATCGAAATAATTTGCAAATTAGTTGCCAGAATGTTAAAACTTTGTGTAGCCTTATCATCAATGCTTAAGCGTTTTACATAATTATTTTAGTGGTCAAACAAAATTATTTTCAAATCTGCACATAGAAAGAATGGTTTTACTGAAGAGTCTAAAATTTTAATTAAATACAAATCTGAAAATAATTCTATTTGAACGATAAAAGTAATTATGTAGGATATTCAAACTGGTTGTTAGAATGTTAAAACTTTTAGCAGCGTTGTCATCAAAGCTTAAGCGTTCTACATAATTATTTTGATGGTTCAAATAAAATTATTTTCAGATCTATATCTAGTTAAATTTAGTTACTTTAGCAAAACTGTTTTGTTTTCTTGTAACTAAATTGTTCGATACTTCAGCAAAACTGTTTTTTCTGTATACAAAGAATAAAGTTTGCATATGCGACATTCAACGTGTCGAATGGTAACAACTGGACTTGAGTGGCTGAGCGAAATACGCGCGAGAAATTCTGTCGTTTCACGTGACGTCGCCCCCGTTATTCTCGACGTGTCACTATGCATTTCTCCATCCCTTTTTTTCTCCGCCCCGGCATATACCCCATATTCGCATCTCGTTCTCTTGTAGCACCGTAGAGTAGAACATTGGTTCACGTAGCATCAACCAGCGATTGTGTATCGCCGGAGACTCGAACTAACGATCTTACATGTGCTTCTTTCAGCAGTCGACCGGTCAGATTTGGCCTCGCTCTACCCTGTACTCTGGAGAACAAGGAGAATGCGAGGCCTTACGTCATCCGAGAAGATGCGGATGGCGACTCCGGCGACGGACAAGTCCTCTATAGGGATGATTACGACGATGAAAAAAGTGAGTCACTCCGTTATCGATTTTATGAAATGTTTAACCTGTGAATTATCTGTCATGGAAAGAACGATTTTGCTAAAGTATCTAAAAATTTAATTAGATACGAATCTGAAAATAACTTTGTCGAACCATCAAGATAATCATGCCCTAAAAAATCTAGTAATAATAATCAAGTCTAGATGATAGTTACTAAAGCGTAAAATAATTTCAATCAAATATATTCAATTAGTATATAATTAAAATAAAGGCTATTTTTACTTTTTTTAAATATTATTTTACTTTTCTATAAATTATTATCAAATGGTTGGTTATTATTATGTGATTGGTAAAATTCACTAAATATTTACCTGTTATAACTAAATATTTATTCGGTAAAAAAAACGATATTTAAATTAAATAAATAAATGTTTACATTAAGTAAATATTTATTTAGAACTATTCGAACAAATATTTATTAAAATTTAGTATTTTTTGTCAATATAGCTATTACCAGATTATTTTTTAGTATGTAGGACGCTGAAACTGATTGTCAGAATATTAAAACTTTGCTCATCATGTTTGAGCATTCGGTATATTTATTTTGATAGTCCAACAAAATTATTTTCTCAAACCTGTAACTAGCTAATTTGTTAAATACTTTAGCAAAATTGTTTTTTCCGTGTGGCGATCATCCCATACAAAAGTTCATTGAATCATGAGATCGTCACTATCATATCTTGTTTGTATGTTCTGTCATATTGCACGTCGGAAAAAAATCGCGTATGGCACATATATAGGTACTAAAGAAATTATTAATTATAATTAAAATATTAAAAATTATAATGAAATAATTGTTTATTATACAACTTGCTTAATTGATAATTAATCATTAACGAGAGATAAATATTTATTATTATTATTATTATTACTCGATATCAATTAGTTTATACAAACTATATAAAATGTGTAGTAAACAGAGAACATAATAGATGAGCAACATTGCAGCACACTTTACATCGTGATAATCAATGTAAATAGAATGAATTTTGCAACTCGATTTTTCCTCGATGTTTTGGGACACGTGCTTGCCTCTGGGCAATCAATTAGGCAGATAGTAACTTTATGTTGCTTCGCCAGTTGCAAATTTGAAATTTTGATGGACGTTCTACGTCGCATCATAAAAAAAAGCTGCGTCGGCGGATCATACCGATCGATGAGACCCGCGGCTGAGAGTCAATCGCATCGTTTTTCACGAAAAATAAATATGCTCTCAAAGATTTATATCAAAATTCTGCAGCAACCAGAGGCTTAAATCGCATCGCGCCTGTGTGTATAGCGATAAAAATGCGCGGTCACGAATGCAGTTACGTCAAAGCGAGGGCCATGTTTATTTCACGCCTCCGCTTATGCAATTTTCCATCGAGATATGAGGTTTCAAACTCACCGACGTGATTCGGTTGAATGGACTTCCGAACGAATTCATAAATAGTCTCATGCTGTATTCGCGATAACATTCTCTCTTTTTCCGCGTGGGAAAAGATAGATATGCGGCGGACCGCTCTAAATCTCGAGGGTACTGCAGCTAGGAAAAAATAGCTTTCTAAGTCAGTCGCAGGTGGCAGAAAAACTTTGCGGAATGTGGAAATAAAAAGAAGAAGTTTGGTGAAACTCAGTGAATGGTCACCTTCAAATATTTACGAAAGTTGAGAAAATTCAAAAGAAAGTAGGAACTTCGATGTGCCGTCAAATAATCAATGTAAGCTCTCCTCAAAGAATTTAAGATTCATGCTTTCGCATTTAGTACTCTACTGAATGAATTTGTTCGTAATTCATAGTGCTTAGTGCAACATGCTTTAAATAATTCGACGTCTTATAAGTTAGCGCAGAGATCGGCAGATGGGCACTGCTCACGGGCGACCAGCTACCTCCGGGCAATAGTTGAACATCTTTGGGCAATAAATGATATGAGGAGAAATAATAAGGGGTGTCACATAGAAGACGTATTTTCTTTCTCTTGTATAATTTCTGTTTATATATAAATATATAATAGAAAAAAATAAGATACTTAAAAAAAGTAATTAAAAAAATAATTTTTACATAGTTTTTTATACAAAAAGATAAAATTGTGTCAGATTATATAATATTCTATATATATTATATATACTTTTTATATATTATATATATATGATTATGTACCTTTTTCTCATTTCCTTAACCTGTTATTTTTATTCAAAAACAAAGCAAAAATTGTTCTAATTATTTTTCAATAATTCTTCTAAATATTTTTCTAATACGTCGAACAGCGATTGTAAAAAAAGAAAGAAAACATATATAGACATTTTATACGTAATGCGAAAAAATTTCAGATACTGAGAGTATACAGAAGTGTTAAAAAATATTCTTTTATACAAATTTAGATAACTCAGTATTAATATGAAATAATAACAATGTATGTTTCGAATAAACGTTTCTTATTTATTACAATAATAACACTTAATTTGTATTTGATTAACGATTACAATCTGATATTATTTGCAATTTATCAGGTTAAAAAAGCTTAAAATACAAATAAAACAGCTTAAAATACAAAATTTCATTCTAAGATACAAAGAAAATAGAATATGCTCCTGAGTTGTGAATGAAGTTGACTGTAGTCATGCACAATAGCCGAGCATTCGCGGGTGCCCATGCACAATTTCAGCATTTTGCCGATCCCTGAGTTAGCGGAACAAAATGAGCAGAACCAGTTCTAACTACTATTTTCATTTGTTGTTAAAAAGTTACAAAAAAAAATTTGTCTACATATAAATCGGTGTGTGAAAAGAATAATCTCTCTGCTAAGACCGGCGTTTCTAGCGCGATCATTTGAATTAAAAATTATTTTCCACGGGAATATCGCGTTAATTTTTCTCACGATACATCCGCGCGATTACTCAACACTTTAAATCAGTCTTCAGTGACCAGACTAATTATACTCGTGCCAGATGGCATGTATATGTCTGTAAGCGAACACTTAGGAGGTGGTTTATATTAATCCCCGAATATATAACTGGCAAGTAGCTCAGTCTGTTGTCGTTCTTCCATCCGGATTTATCGCTACGCGATTTTCGCTCGTTAAATTTTTATTAAATCGCGTAGGTGTGGACGATCGTGAAATTGCTTCCTCAAGTCAATTGTCGAACCCTAAATTCGTACATCCGCTCGTAGTTTCAGACTTGTTCTCGGATGGCGTGATCGAGAGCGTAGTAATTCCCGAAATACGCGACGCAGAATGGCCATTGCGAAGGCTGACGGTAATTAATACTGTCGAAGCGACGATTTCGGTCCCTTCGAACACGCTTTTCGCTCTGAAATCGCATTCGTAGGAGAGGTAGAGTGAGAGCGATGACACGATGCTGTCGATATGGACCGCGTCGACGGTGTCGATCGTCTGCGCCTCAATCGAGCCGGTCGAACACGCCCCGCTGCTGTTGCATCGCAGCTTCAGCTGCTCGTCGATCGTGGAGGGTAATTAATCAGCAATTGCGACGTGCGATCGGACACGAAATTAATTAACATCGACGCGCACTTCGGTCAACGTTCATGCGAAATTCATTCTAGACTTTACATGCTAATTTAAATCCATGTAAGAAAGAAAAAAAAGAGGAATCATTTAATACGTTAAATCAGGGTTTTCAACTTCCTTCAATCCGCAGCACATTAATAACGAGCTAAATTTCTCGACATCGATAGGTGCATATCCTTCAGTGCTAAACATAGATCTTTTATCAGATACTCGACATTCAGAAATAAAAAGTGAATTTAAATTTTTAATATTTTCTATTTTATCGTTTTTAAAATAATTATATTGCAATGATGATCGCTTTGGTTAAAATGAGAGTAAATACAATGTATAATTCATGTAATTTTCAGAAATTAAAATTTGGATCAAAAAACTTATCCTGACTACAGAGAGATTTATTATAAGTTATTCCATTTTACGACATTGAGATGCGATAATTCGAATAGCGAATTAATGAACTAAACGCAGATTCGATACCTTCTGTCTCGACAGGCCGTTTGGCAGCCAAGATCGCGCGCAAGGAATCACTTTCGTTGAAACTCGCCCTTAGGCCAGACAGACAGGAGCTCATCAATAGGAACATCCTTCAGCTGCAGACAGACAATGAGAGGCAGGAGACGAAAGAGGCCATTGGCGCCAAGCTTATCAGGTGAGAGATTTGTTCGATCGCCTATTAGATAGCGTTCGCGTGATTGCATCAGGGATAAGAGGATTTCGAATACGTATTTGCCTATATTTTCGTTAAAGACGAGAATTGCAAATTGGCACGTCGTAACCAATCTTCTACGTTTAATTTAAAATTACGTTTAACTAACAGTCTACTTTAAGGAATCTCGAGGGATCCTCTGGTGAGTTAGGAAATCGTATAAATTTTCAATTGAATAGTCACACTGTCAGTTGATTATGAAAATATAATTACTGTAAAGTATCTTCGCGTGTAATTTAATGAAAGCTCTGTAAAGTCAACAGGAGATATAATATCGATAAAACTTCGTAATCTTTTTGCCATTTAATATTCGAAATCCGGATTTCTCTGTTATTCCTCCCTTGTCAAAGAATTCTTTATTAAAATCATTTTTCGGTGTTATAATGAAACTACGTATATAATAATTTCTGAAATATTCATTTCTTCTTCCCCTTCTTTTTTTATCGATGTCAGTCCGTCGCTGACTGATATTCAGCTCATGTAAAAACGAGCTTGAAATAACAGCTGTCTCTCGTAAAGATTACGCGCGAATAATAGGACGAGTGGTCTCGGCAGTGAATCACATTGTTTGCACAAAGCGAATGCCTCGCTTTCTCCCTCGAATATCTCTCTCACTCGCAAAGGAAGATTAAAGCGGCCGATGAACTTGCATTGACTCTCGTGCCATTTTCATTTCAGGCGGTTGAGCATGCGGCCGACCCAGGAGGAACTTGAAGAGAGGAACATTTTGAAAAGTAAGTCACTCTATCCGTTTCCTTTAATGATGAACGACGAGTGAGAAAAAATTTCGAGATGATTATTTTTTTAATATTATTTTAAAGCTTAATTTAAAAGACAATTTTTTAAAAATCAAAAATTAATTATTTACGCTTTAATTCGAAATACACAACACTGTAATTGAATATATATTTTTTGCTTCGCCAAATCTAATTGCGAATTAAAATCTAATCCTAATTTTTCTTCGCTCCTTTTTAGAGCAAAGTCCCGCCGAGGAAAAGAAGCAAAAGGAGGAGAAAAAACGTTATCTGCTGCGAAAGCTGAGTTTCCGACCGACCGTTGAAGAGCTCAAGGAGAAAAAGGTAAAAAGATCCTTTGTAAAGCCTCGCGGATTTTTGTTACGTTACCTATTTTTTAAAAATAGAGATTGGCTATATCAAAAGATATATCGCCGAGTTTAAGTTCAGCCAATATTTTATCGTATCTCATTTTACGGAGAAGCTATTTTCTTTCTGATAAGAGTCTCGCGAACTATACGATAAAGCTATAAAAGCAAAAACCGATATACTTATCTTTTCCCCTTCGTTCTGCAGATTATTAGGTTCAACGACTATATCGAGGTAACGCAGGCTCACGATTACGACAGAAGAGCCGACAAGCCTTGGACGCGGTTAACTCCAAAGGACAAGGCTGCTATTAGGAAGGAGTTGAACGAGTTCAAGAGTTCGGAGATGGCCGTTCACGAGGACAGCCGACACCTCACCAGGTACTTGATGCTCTACCAATTTATAGCGGCACATTTGGCACCATCTCAGCATTTCGCTAAAGTGCCCTACGAAATATATGCAGCCTTGTAAAAATCGAATTAGAGCACGTATAATGAAATCGTCTTGAATTACCAAAACGAAATTATGCTTGATACAATTTAATTATCTGATGAAAGCTCTCTCGAATATTAAGTCTGTGGATGTTAGTGAAAACTTTCGTAATTATTGCATATATGCATATTCACAATCATAATTAAAATGTTCCAATTTAGAATTTTTTTGATAGCTCTTCAGAAAAATTGCTAATTTTGAGATGTGTCACTTTTCTATTCAACGCAACTGTATATCGAGTTACAATGCTTTCATAACTAATGCTCTTGGTTTTCAATTGCAGGTTCCATAGGCCATGACAATTGCAATGTGTTGAGGTGCTACAGTGTGGTGCGGGTATACGTGAAGGTGCAGTGTGGTGGCTTCGTGTTGAGGCTGGGTGAAGAAGAAGAAAGAGAAAATCGGCTATCGTTATTTCCGGATCTAAAGCCGGGAACGCGCGATACTCGTCCGATCGTGACGGTGATTTCTTTGACGTTGCTGCGTCGTGTCGTTCGTCGTTGTCGCCAAGTATTATCTACTGGCACTTCTTCCATCATCATCATTTGTACACGTCAACGACAAACGCCACTATGACGTCGACGAAGATTGTGATAGGGTGACTCGCCGCCCCATCGAAGAGGACTTGGCGGGTCGCTCGCCGATTTCTTTTCATAAGGGTCGTTCACACCCGTGCTTAGCCGAGCAGTTGTTTACGCTCTTTCCGACATCTACTCAACTACTCTTCATCTTTGTATCTTCGACGCTGATCTCGTTATAATACGCGCGTCAAAGCGTTTGTATTCTCAAGATATCTTGAAATATTCTTAAAACTTTGCGCAACAAATTCTCAAGTAGGTACGCTACGCGCGAGTATCTCCTTCCTGCATTAAATGACATCATTAAAGCTTAAAAACTACAGATCTACCTTCGGGTTCAGCTCTTGAAAGCTTTGCCGTTGTGAAAATCAAAACGTTGTATAGTAAATAAGACTTTTTTATCGAGACGCTCATGTGTGCCAGCACGTTTAAGCTGAATAAGATCGAAAGTCATTTTTAATTATGTATCCTGTCTCATTCATAACTGACATTTCTTGTTATGAATTTTTTTAAATTATTTTTCTTCGTTGTACAATATATTTAAGAATTATATGAGGGACGTGAAACACACGTCTGTCACGAATGTATTTTAGCGATAAAGAGATTACGTACAGTGGAAGCGCGTGTCACATGCATACCGATGCATGAGAATGTACAGATTAATCGCGTGAAAATTAATCGTGCTTGAAATTAAGCGTGAGCGTAATTCTATGGACATTACGAGCGCGCGTGTGAACATACCCTTAAACATGTAAACACCATTTTGCAATCAAGCTAGCTCATCAGTGTCACCTGGCATCATTGTATATGTAAATGTCTCTCAAGTTTCGAGCCATTGTAACAGAGATATGTGATATATCTCGTTGAAATCATGAAAAAAAAAGAATACTCGAAAACCCTGTAACAATTATTCAAGGATCAAACGGGAGGTACATCACATTACAAGCGATATATCTCGTAAATAACGTCGAGTAAAGTGAGTTCGGTTTAGTTAAAAAAAATGTTTTAGTATTAATATTTTTATACGTTGACGAATGAACAGCAGAGAGTTTCCGCAAAATCATTTTTCGATATACCCCTCATTTTTAATGATTAAGATTCGGCTGACGTCCGAAAATGTGATTTACGATAATTCCATGTTCTCACGATTTTCGCGCGATCCGCGTAGAGTATTCATTGCTTGGGACTACACTAATACTATTGCGTGCATAGTTCGTTAAGCTCTTCGTATACACCGCGCGAGGAATGAAAACAGTCATTTAGTATCTACGACAATCGGTCAACTGTTCGATCGACAAAACTGTTTTCCTTTACTGCCAGGTATCACTCTCTCGTAGAGCTGCCTTGAGGAGCAAGCGCTTACGATTATTATCTAAAAAAAAAATTAATATAATTGGACGTACACTTCGCGTTCGTGAGAAATCAGAAATGCATTGTGCAATTAAACTTTGTACAGGAGTAGGTAGCGTGTACATTAGTGACTATTATTATCACCATTGTTATATCGATAATATCGCTATAGGGACGCTCTATGGTCCTCGTTAATTTCGATCGCGTGCGCACTTTTCGCGGCAATATTAACAAATTTATTAAGAGCAGATGCGAAGATCAGTTGTTGTTCCGTATTCGTTGAGTGCGAATAAATTCACAATGAAATCTCGTTAAAAAAAAATACAATTAAACGTATTTACAGTAAATACGTACGTTTGCTGCGTATTTTGAAAGATACGTTTATACTTCAATGACCCGATAATAAAAGAAATACATTATTTGGTTTCCCAGGATTCACGGCCATTTATTATCAAATTAATTTATGCTCGCATTAACCGCATCGGAGTATCAACAATAATTACTCTGCTCATGTAAAAGCAATCTGGTGGGTCAACAGTGGATTGTAGTTCTAAGTTATAGTCCTGTCTATAATACTGATGGAGAAGAAAACATTGAATTAGGCAGAATTAGCGCTAACTGACGCTCGGTAACAACCGGGCTTTTAGTATCGAAACGTTCAAGTTCGTTCTCAACAGAGAGTAGAACGAGGGAAAAAAAAAGTAGTCGCGTTACAAATCGCCATGTTGCGCGCAAATTTGTATCTAGATTCTTTAGCTGATCGAAAGAACGAAGTCCAACGACGAAGGAGGAAAAAAAAAGAGTAGGTAAAAGACGAGAAGACACGTGCCTCGATGTGCGATGTCTTGCACGCTTATCTCTGGAAGCTTCTTGCATCCCCACCCCGCTTTATCCTACCTACCCCAGTTATGCGAAACCGACCCTCCTGCTCACGTCGCCGTTAACGCGACGGAGATTCGTCACATCTCCTTGTTTTGGAGAACCCGCGAGCGAAGCCAAAAGAAAAAAAAAGAAAAAATCGCGAGTCATGATCTTACGCGACAGGTGAATCTACGACAGCGGTGAGTAAAACGAAGTCGCGGTCGACAGTCTACTTTCCTCTCCTCGTTTAGAAATCCTAGTTTTTAACGATCGTCCAATGGGGTGAGAGGATCGGTGTGTAATGTGTCGATCTTTCTCTTAACCCGTCGGTGAACTCAGCTGTTCGATATTAATTCGTCAACTTCGAGGTCGTCGAAGGTATAAAGGATGAGACGCCTCTACCTTCGGGAAATACCACGAAGAAACACGTCATAAGGAACGTCATAAAATAATAAGCAGGGAGATTAACGTGTCTCTCTCGTTCCATTGGTCGAGCGCTGTGGCTACCATGTAGTCGACAAATATATCCATTTCCGGATTGTCTGGGTCGGTATGAATGCATGCCCGCGCGAGTACGTATGAATAATGTGCATGGAAAGAGAGATGGGAGTGAGTGAGAGAGAAAGTGTGTGTATGACAGATTACGAATAAATATTTTAGGAAGAGAGTGGTCGAAATATTTGAATGGAGCGTCTCTGCGACAGTCTTTTTCCCTGAGCTACGTTCGAAAATGTATCTTTACGTTGTCCTGCATACATTTTCATAAGAGAACGCCACAAAGAGTCTCGTATCCGTACTAGAAGTAAAATCTAGAAAACTGCAACCGTTTTCACATTAGAATATTCAACGTTGAAGTTACTACTAATGAGAAGAGTTGAAGCGCTCGTGTTAAATTAAAAAAAAAAATATGAATAAATAACGAAATATATGTTCCTCAGTCAATTTCTTTTTCATTGAGATTTTAATAGGAATGTTAACTTGAAATTAAAATTTAATATTAAAATGTTGCTCGAAACTAAAATGTAATATTAAAAAGGCATAATTGCAATGGCTTTTCATAAAATTTTTAGAGAAAGATAGGTTTCAACTTTTTTAAAAAAATTATAATAAGCGTTACATCATGTGAATTCTTCACCAAATATATCGAACATGAAGAAAAGGAGATGTGAGATGCAATTTTCGTTTAAAAACGAAAAAATAAGATTATTCAGCATCATTGACGACGGATCACTTTTGAATCATTTGTATAAAAAATAAATAAATAACTATTTTCAAATAAGAAGGGCTGTATCGACCGTAGAACGACGTACGTTCTCGAACGTAGTTTCACATCCCTATCTGTTCGAAGCGTCCACTCTCTGAGCGTGGAGCAAAGGCAAGAGAAGTATAAAATGCGAAACATATGTCTAATAATGAATGGTTTTGTGTATGTACATATTAATATATAAATATATATATATACATATATTCGCATATTGTAAAACACCGTGATAGGAGAGAGCCCAATGCTACACGCTACACGATATTACGCAATGTGTAAACGGTGAATACTTATAAATACTAATTTTTAGATAACGGCGCGCTCTAAATGCAAAAAACAATACACCATATACATATATTTATATATATATATATATATATACATAGATATATATATGACGCGTACAAGCAGTATGTGCATTTTCCAGCACAGATAGTTGGTATTTTGTGTACAAAACTAAAAAACAATTGTTGGACATTCTCTGAACGCGTTCGAGGCCGCGCATCGTAACGGAGGCGAGAGGATGAAAATTAACGTGAGGTCTCCGTTGCAATCGCATTGCCGAACGATTGAACAACGAGACGATCGGCCGATCAACGGCGCGGAACGGCACGAACGCGCGTCTTGAACCATCGATCCCGTAGTTACTTCATCATATATCGTCATCCATCTAAATGTAATGATATTATCGTCCAAGTTTTAGCGCATTCTCTTTTTCTCTCTCTCTCTCTCTCTCTCGTTCGCATCCATTCGACGACGCGCGTCCGAACCGTTCCTCTCACGTGTTTCGCACGAGTGCATATAAGTGACATACCGTTTATTCTGCAAAACTGAATCCGAAAGCGTGTTGAGATTAATTTTCCACATCCTTAAAACGATTCTTTAAAATCCCGATGAGCCTTTGACACTTCTCCTTTAACCGCTCAAAACTGACACCGAAATCTATAACACAGTTACTGACAATGAGTCTGTGAAATATTTAATGTATGTTGATTGAAAGACACTAATTAATTTTGAAGAATCAAAATAATATAATTCGTCAAAAAAAAAGAATAAATAGTAAGTTTATTTTAATAAAAATAATTCAAATTTGCAGCTGTAGCGTAAAAAAAAATTGAATTGTTTAATATTTTTGTGTAAAATGGCAATTGCTATAATAATATCAGAATTAAGAAACAATAGTAAATCCAAATATAATAATGTATTTTTTATCATAAACATTATTTTGCAGAGAAAGCTGAATTATTTTTACTCGTCAGAATCTTTGTTATACAAACACATTTTATAGCAGGTCCAATGAATGAACTGTCAGCTCCGGAGGAATATAATTGAGTGAATCCACGTCAGCTCCGGCGGATTAAACGAAAAAAAATAGAGATATTCCTAAGAAAATCTAAATCTCATGACGTTTCTCGTAAGAAGTCATCTCGCGGTTTGCAGAATAACGGATGTCCGCAGCAGTAACCGTAATAGAGTCGGTAAAATCTGTAAAAAGAAGTACGAAAGGAAAGCGATGGAAGTCAACTTGTCATAATCATAACTGAACCGTGAAAACAGACGAACGGGGTCTACTTGTATCATAGCATTTTACGATAGTGAAGCATTGTAACGACAGTAACAATAATAAAGAAGTAATTCATAGTAACTTAAGAGCGAGCGCGAGAGGAGAGAAACGCGTGAGGGAGAGTGTAGGCGGTGCGAACCGGGGGTTCTCCAGTTCTCCAACCCTTTCCGCGACGCTGAAGAGCCTTCGGTTTCACGACCGCGAAAATAAGCTCGTGGCGTACTTTCACGCGGGATACTCATCGCACGAATCTTCTGCTCGGACTTGCATCTGCCAAAGGAAAAACGCGTAAATGTCGAGGGTGCGAATTGTCTGTGTGAGGGGAACAAATCAATCGCCGTTCTCGAGTATCCGGCGTAGAAAGAACTAGCCTAGAGATTTTTACCAAAATGACTCCACGCCACGTGAGGTGAAGGCAGTTACAGTTAGATGTAATTCATATTTCGTTCCGTTTCAGCGAATAGAAACTTCGCGGTCTTTGACGAGGAGCAGCATTCGGGGAATTCCGCTGACGCGATCACTCGGAACGCAATTTTGCATTTTGTCGTACGATTTTGGCGTACTGAAAAAAAAGTCTAGCAATAATAATTAAGTCTAGATGACAGTTACTACACTGTTAAATGTCAAAAGAGCAATGGTAACTCAATCTTTGAGTTAAACAATATTTTGTTATTTTTAACTTTCCCATATCTGTCAAAATATAAATCAATTCATTTCTGTGATCAGTTTCAAAATAAACATCTTTTGCATTGTTAGTAAATAATAAATTAAATTTCAGTCAAATTTACATTTTCTTGAGTTAAATTGTTTAACTTCGTTGATTTAGTCAAATTAATTAATTAAAAATAACTTAAATTGGATATAATTGATATTATGAATTTAACGGTGTAAAATTTTAATAAAATAATTTCCATCAAATATGTTAATAAAACCAAATAAGTGCTAATTTTATTTTTCTAAATGTTATCTTATTTTTCTAATTATTAGGCTTGGTTACCATTATGTTTGGTTACATATTAGTGCAATATGTAATATTGCACCAATATACTAAACAAAGTACATTTAATATGGTAGCTATTACCAGACTTTTTTCAGTACAGATTTTTGTTATGATCGTACGTACATGGTGTAATCAACTTTCCGAAACGTGCGACGGGCAAGGTATTGCGACTCCGCCTCCGTGGAGGATGAAATGATCTCCCTACATCTTTTTTATTATCGCGCCGTTTCGTCCGGATGCGAGGAATTAATTATTAATAAGATAAAGGTCGTGACGTTAGTCTAGGACGTTTTCTTTTTTAAAAGCAATGCGCACAGAGGCGCTTGAATAATTATGTTGCGCTAGCGAGACGATTAGCGATGTAACTATTCGCGCCTCGCGTCGCCGCCGCATAATTTAACTTACATTCGCATTGTTTTTAAGAAACATTCAATGCACGCGTTTTCGCACGCGCGAAGCGTGTGCTTTTCTTTCCGCTCAGTTCGTCCGCCGATATTAGCGTCGCTCGGTTCAGAATCGGCCAGTGATCGACCGCTGACGCGTTGCACGGGACGTAATTTGGAAAAAAATTGTATTATATATCGAAACCGAAAGATCCTCTACATGTAAGAATAATGATGTATATATATATATTGATTATTACACGGTAAATTTGAATTAATTGCACTCTCGAGAGAGAAGCTGCCCCTCTGATCCAATGAAAGAATCAAGACGGACTGAGAACCTAGGAGGATAAAAGAGATGAAATGAAGAAATTCACACGAATTTATATATATATATATAAATTTATATA
>NW_017257400.1:585870-608287 GCF_001594055.1 Mycetomoellerius zeteki | reverse complement strand
ATTTATATATATATATATAAATTTATATAAATGTATATATTTATATATATGTATAGAAAAAAGAGAAAGAGAAAGACACAGCACGTTGTTCTCACATTCATTTCGAAAGACGCTACGTTTCTGATCCAGATCCATTTTTGTTTCGTTGTTAGTTTGTACGCACTACGATTATCGCAATTTATTGTATTATCGACGAGATACTGTAACAAACAAAAATACTGTTAACTATTCTTAAAAAATTAAAACTTTTGTAAACTGAGACCAAACGATTGTCGAAGACTTTACTTATTTGTCGTTTCCTTTTTCAGATACTTGAGTGATTTCTGAAATAAGCTATATCGAATTTTCACATACAGCACGCACATACATGGAAAAATCTGATAAATCAAAATTACTGCTCAATTTAACAATTATTTCATTTGAATTAGGCAAGTATTTAATCTAATAATGAGGGATTATTCGGGGAAATAGGTTGATTTAAAATTCTTTGAGATTCAAAGAAATTGTCCAAATTTAATGAAAAATAAGATATTTTTATTCCATATATTATTTAATTCAGTCATATGTGAGAAATGTTATTAAATTTAATTTAATTTAATATTCCGTCTGAAAAATCTCTATCCTATATTCTGTCTTATAACAAGATTAATTAAATGGATTATAAAATTTGAATATCTTTTCAATATTCAATCACGTTTTGTGTAAGAAATTATTTATGAATATCAAAAATAATTCTGGTTGCTTTTTATCCTGTGTGTGCATGTATATATAATTAAAGAATAATACATATACATATATATTTGAGATCATTGATGACTCGTTTGCGTGGTAATATCATCAGGAAAAGATTCAAAATTTGAAAACTTTTTATTGAAACAATCCATTCTTTGTTGCTGCGTTTCTTGTCGATTTTTGACTCCTAAAATCCGGAATGGCGATTCCTATACATAACAAAAAATGACAATACGAATTCTCATTATTGTCTCTTTAAAAAGAATTTATTATCTCTTTAACAAAAATTTAATCTAACACATTGTCGAAATATTATAAAATACCCATTCTAAGATATTTTTTTCCGAGTAATTTAAATATTTTAATTATCCTGCACTATATATATGATAAATTTTCAGTGTTTTACACTTTTTAAAAAAAAAATACAAATTTCGCGTAATTAAAAAAAATAGATTGTCTAATTTTTCTGCGATATTGAAATAAATTTTTTTATTTGAATGCTTAGGGAAGACAAAATTATAATCTGCAGCGTATTATATAATTACCTTTTTCAGCATATAACTTTGAATATCATAACCCATGTAAAAAGCGATCCTCTGAAGGCTGAGAAGAGTTCGGAGTCTTAAACGAGGATCTGGCTGTAAGAGTCGTTTCAGAAGATCCTTCGCCGCTGGTGAAATATCCGCCTTCGCCGGTAAGATTCCTGGTACATTTGCACGATCCAGCTCGTCGCGGGCGATCCTATCAGCTGGTAGAAGTTCTGACGACAAGGTGGATGGATACTGTAACAAGATTGTGGTACCTGCGATCAGTTCTTCCACTCTTGACTTTTCTGTAGAACAATAATTCTATGATTGTAGTCTTATCAATAATTATTTTATGACGCTTTTATGTAGACTTTTAATGTAGGCACACATTTTATGCAGGCTTTTAATTGCTCAAAGCAACTTAATTGACATTTAATCTCTATTCGATTGTTCAATTAAAGGGCTTGCTGCAACAGTGAACTAATCGACATTTTGTAAAAATGGAGTAAATGAACTCTAAAGTTAAAATATGTATTGGGGAAAATATCATCATCAGTCAGTTTACCTGAATATATAATATTGATACTTTTCCTATTACTTCCTTTTCTGAAAATTTTTCTCAGAATTTTTCACATAATTTTTCAAAGTTTATATGTAATTTATATTTACAGCCATTTTAAAAATCCATGCAAAATGGCCTTATAAATTTTAAACTACGATACCATAAAAATTTTCGAAATTTACATACCAGATTTAACACATTTCTATATGAAAATATTATATGTAAGAATTAAATTAATTGAATTATATTAATAATTATTGATTCTAAAAAATTGATTATATTATCAACTTTATATGTAAATTTTAAAATTTCTCAGAATTTTTTAATAATTTTATAACTTCTTAGACATTTTCTTAGATTTTTTTATACAGATTGAAATATTTTTTCAGAAATCTACATATTTTCTAGAATTTTTTATGTATGTGAATTCTGAAATATTCAAAGATTTCTTATTCCGATGAAATATGAAAAAATTTAACATTTTCTTAAAAATTATAGAATTAGAAATTTTAGAACACATTTCAGAATTCATATATATGAAAAACATACAACAAATTAAAAAAAAAAAACTTGCTCAGTATTCCTGAAGTGTTCCAATCTACATAAAGATTCTGACAAAAATTTTTTAACTTTATATAATTCATTTACTCCATTTTTTAATAACTCACTGTCGCAGCAAGTTCAATTCAGTAGCTAAGTTGTTCAAAAGAAGAATCGATATTGCGACGTTGGAATTCTGCTGAACTCGAGGCAAAATTTAGTTATTAATTAACCGCGCACCTTGCGCACCCACCATGCCCGAGATCAAAGTTTGTAGAAAAACCTTTTCATCATGGCTGCAGATGCAAGAAGAGTTATAAATCTCAACTATTATTATTTTACGATGCTATGCAAGCCGGTTTAATTGCTAAAAGCAATCTAATTAACAATGTTTAACCTTTATTCGATTATTTATAACAATTCAATACACTGAGAGAAATGTTTGGTACATATAACCATTTATTTTTGTTGATATGTAATTAACAAAAACTTTCTTACTTTTTCATTAAAAAAATTGCGTTGTCAAATAAATTTTGATTAGAACAGTATAATTTTTTAATGAAAAAAATAAGAAAGTTTTTGTTAGTCACATCGACAAATAAATGATTGTATATACCAAAACATTTCTCTCAGTATAATTAAATTGTCCGAAAGAAGGATTGATTCGGCACTTGAAAATCTGATCAAACTGAAGACAAAATTTAGTCCTTAATTAACAGCCGTGCACCTTACGCACGCGGGACCACAGAGTTTGCGGAAGGACTTTTTCGTCACGGCCGCAAAGGCTGGGAGGGTCATAAATATCTTCTTTTACGAGAGGTAAGCCGGTAAACTAGAGAAGCTATTACCAATGTACGGATTCCGGCCTGTCCAGACGCGCTCGTACGCTCTCGCCGGCTCCGGCATACTACACAGGTACATACACAAGCAGGGTCAACGGCCACTCACGACCCTCAACCTATTCGCTCGTTCAAGCTCCACCGTGTGGTACGACCTCATACGACCTCACACTTGCCGCTGCTTGCCGCCTCCGCGAGTGCGTCCCCGCGGCAAGTGTGTGGATTTCTTTGCGCAGCTTTGTAACACGCGCGTTGAGACTCGCGCAGAGTTCGCGCGTGTCAAACGTGTAAAACGGAACACCCATCGGACATTCCCTTTGTTGCAGCCGAGATTGTTACGCGACGCGATGGCGAAACATTACCGCACGTGCTCGCGTTGGCGCGGAGAAATGGCTTTCGAATGGTGCATACGCGCGTTTACAGTATCTCGGTTTTACATAATCTCCTCGCAGGATGAGTGTAAAAAAGCAGCGGCCGCCTCTCAGAGTCACCGGGATTGTTAATAAAATAGCGGCATAAATATTCCGATGGTAGATTTCCGTCGCTTACACGAGGCAGGCGACTCTCCGGAATCTGAAGCCGACGACTCGGACGTCGAAACCCAAGCAGAACAAACAGATCACGATAACGTCAAAATGACATTAAAATGAACCGTGACTGATTAAAAAATGACTTTTAATAATCATTTTAGAGCCACTTTGATGTCATCATAACTTTTTTGTTCTGCTTGGAAAGAAGGTGCCAGAAGAAACACTTTTCTCTCGTTCTATGCGATATACATCTTCGAGAATTAATAAGTCTTCTCAAGAAGAATTATTCCATGAGACCCAGCTCGAACCGCCTCTGTGATTCCTGGTAAAATATGCGCACACTAATCGCTAATTAATCTCGATATAATATATCCACGTTATCACGTCGTTGTTTACAAGCGAAAGAGAAGAGAGGAGAAGCTCGCCAGGTCGTTGGACCACGCGCGTCTCAGATCCCGATCGCGCTCGACGCAGACTTGACGAACGGGATATTTCAATTCGATCTCGGCGCGAGAACCTTGACCGAGAATAACGGTACGGGAATGATCGTTACGAGATCGTAGACAGTAAAGTATGGCTTTTAACGCCGCCACCGCTGCCGTCTCTTCTGCATAGATCGACCGAACTGTCCGCCTCATCGGCGCCATCGTTCACGGCGTTCAATCGATGAAGGACCATCTCGGTTTGTACAAGTTAGTGAAAATCCTTGATATCAGTTAAAGTTGATAGTCTAAGATATGAATTAAGAAAAAAAGCAAAGATTTCAAGAAATTTAATGCTAATGCCGGCGGTACTGTAACTTTTAAATGCCTAATGCCTAAATTTTAAGCAGAATCGTAAGGCTCGTAACATATTCCTGTAAGACTTGTAAGAATTTTTAAGTGCTTATACCTTTATACAATATTTTTGCAGACAGCTTCTTACTAGCCATAAAATTTACAAGAAATCGTAGATATTTACGAATAATCGTACGTCTTACGATACACACACATAAAATTAGAATTAGTTATAAGTTCTTATACAAGTTTTACGAGAACACATTACGAGTCTTACGATTCTGCTTAGAATTGACCTAATAACTCAAAAAGTTCTTATAAAGAAAAGGTTTGTAACCAGTGTTCTGGAAACATCTCAACCTCAGCTATAAAGATACACTATGAAAAATAGGAAGTTCCGTTTAAGATTTTTGTGTTAACCTTGAAAGCACTTTCCAAAATCATTCCAAGATCAAATTAATATCATTACCTGATAACTTTTTTAAAATCCTATTACTTTTGTTTCAAACATTTTTTAGATAAATCAATATTTTTTGAGATATTAGCCGCTCTAGAACTTTTACCATGCACTATAATATCAAATTTTTTGAAACCTACGATCTATACAGTTTCGCCTTTTTTTAAATTTACATTTTATACTGTCAACTTTTGCTGATATCAAGGATTTTCACTAACTTGTACAAATCGAGATGAGAGAGAGAAAGAGCAAATCGGCGAAACACATCAATGGCAAGTAACGAATGAAAAATTTAAGCTGTGTTATATACGCATCTCAGTTTTCTTCATATTTAACCCTCGGAGTTGACGTGATTTATTGGATCCCTTATCCAATGATTGTTTGGATAAGAAAAATTCTGAAGAGTAAAAATAATTCAGCTTTTTTTGCGACGTATATACTGTTTATGATAACATATACATTGCGATATAATAGATACATTATATTTGAATTTATTATTAGTTCTTAATTATTGTATCTATTATTAAAGCAATTTTATACAAAAATGTCAAATAATTCAATTTTCTTTATATTATATCTGCAAATTTTAATTATTTTTATTAAAACTTACCATTCATCCTTTTTCATTTTGGTGTTCGAATTATGTCATTTTGGTTTCTCGAAAGTAATTAATGTCTTTTGATCAGCATATATTAAATGGGGTCTCATAGACCCCCCCAATGTTATAGATTTTAACGTCAATTCCAGAGGGTCAACTAAAGCTTCTCGAAATGTATGATGTATTTGAGATATTGAGATTAGCAATGCATTAGCATGTCATTTAAATCTTATTTTGCTCAAATACACACATAAATAAATGTCGAATTTACAATAAGTGTTCTTCAAGACGTAGAGCGATCATGCGAACCGAATTATAACGTCCGTGCTGGTGCGTAACGTCTCACCGAAACGTAATTTATAATTTCGCAAAATTGCGCTTCCTGCCATGTGCTACTGACGTCCGGCACATTCTACGCGTAAAAATTGCGACGTTCGTTCTTCTAAATACATATATCACTGGAGTGACGTGCGAGCAGCAAAAATAAAAGCAGGATATCTTTTTTCTGATCTTTAGAAGGAGGATAAAATTAAGAAATTCTCTTGCTTTATTTTTCTTTATTAATCTTACGGAGCTGATACCAAAATCTGTAACGCAGTTACTGACGCTGGGTCTGTCAGACAATTTGTAATTATCTATTTGTCTGTAAAATGATTCTGTAAGATAATTTAATTTGTATGATATGGATCGATAAGAATAAATCTAATTAAAGAAGAGAATGCCTATTTTTCGCAATAAAATTATTTGCAGATCTAAGAATTTCATTAAAATCTAATTATTAATACTCTTATAAAGATGCTTATTAGCATTAAAAATTATTAATAATTGCTTATCAATTTAATAAGTGATTACTACTTTGGTTCTATTCATAATAATACGTTTCAAGATCAAAAAAGATTTGCAAGACGCGCAGTTTGCAAATTAGATATGTATATAAATTCACACAGAAATGCAATCACAAAGATCCGCTTTGACCAAATATAGGCATTCTCTTATTTAATTATAATACATTTAATTTGTGTTAATTAAAAGACACTAATAAATTTCAAAGAACTGAAATGACATAACTTGTATAAAAAAGAACGGATACTATAATTGTAAGTATATTTTAACAATCCAAATTTACAAATGTAACATAGAGAAAATTACATTGTTTGACATTTTTTACAAAAAAAATTTATAATTGAATGGATCCAACAGATTGATCGTCAGCTTTGGAAGGTTAAAATAAAGTTTAATCAAGGATCTTGTTGGATCAATAATTGTACGATACAGCGATCGAATCCGCAAAAAGTTCAGAGTCAACAAACTCGTTTGTGTGCGGCCACAACTTCGACCTTTCTCTCCGGCCGCGGCAGAAGAAAAAAAAGGCGCGGAATGACATAGACACGGATCTGTACGTACGTTATGCTAAATGTAAACGTACCGCGTTCACCCGTGGATTCCACTCGGCGCGCCTTGAGCAACTAATTGTTGAGCAAACTCAAGCTTCTGCTTCGATCCAAGCGCGCCGTTCATTAGCACTGTATATCTTTCGCGGCCTTCGCCCGCAAATATATGTATATCGAAGAAATTTAGAGAACATTAATTCTGGCGTTTATATTTCTCGAGTGTTCGAATTATTCAAGATATACATCTCTTTCCCGCAAGTTTTAGAATATAAAACTTTCGAAATTTTGTCGTGAAAATGAGAAATGAAAAAAGCGTGCGAAGAGCTTGTCGTGAGAACCTTCGCGCGCTACGGAAAGTGACCGTCGCGATTATTACGGCATTGTAATCAAGGCGTTGAGAAAATAAGGTGCAGAGAATTTTCTGATCGTGCAGATTTCGTTATGGTTGTTCTACAATGTGCTCTTTGTTTCCTATTTCTTGCTTTTTATCTTTTGCTTTTTTCCTCTTTATAATCGTTTTATCGACAATTATATTTCTTGATATGTGTTTTCTGTTTCTTCTGAAACGTTCGTTAACGTTTATCTCGAGCAACAGAAAACGAAAAACAGGATAAGAAGCAAAAAGGCAAGATACAAAATAATAGCAAAAAGCAAGAAACAGGAAACAAAAGCACATTGTAAAATAGGCTTTAACGAGCAAGTTTTCTTGCTATGGGAAAACACTTGCCATTGTAACTTGGAAGAAAATCTCGAAGAAATAAATATCTTTTCGGATCACACACACACATTCTACGCAATTTTTTGCAAGTATACAAACCCGTAACAGGAACACATATTTTTTGTTGCCAAAGAACATATGAGCCCTCATATGAGACCATTAAATTTGTTTGTGATTAGTCTTAGAAGTTACAAAATTTTCAATTACACAAAAAATTATAATATTTAAATTTAGTATAAATATAGTACAATAATTAATCTACATGAATCGAACAAAACTATGAAAAATAAGATTATAAAACAAAATTATTTCAAATCATTACACTATTTAAAAATAAGAAAAATATCTCATGGTTGGCCGTTATTTACTTTGAAACTAAGAAATGAATTGTTTTACTTTTTAACATACATATATTGAAAAGTTAAAAATATCAAAATGTTATTTAACTTAAAAGATTGAGTTACTCTTTTGATCTAACAGTGTAAGTCTACGAAATCATCGAGCTCCAAAATATCTGAATGGTTAAAGATACTGGAGAATCACCTTGATTCACATCACGCATCGATATATCTATGTAATAAGAGATTTACGAAAAGGAAGATCGATGAAGAAAAGGATGTGTGAAGATCAAGAGCTGATAATGCGAGGGATCGGTAGAACAAAGAGTGCCGCTTTCGCGGGAAGATGGACGGAACAAAGGATCTTCGCTGTCACGGGACTGTACATCCAGGAATCTCGCGAGACAGACTACAGCACGGTCGTACGGAGTTCGTTCGAGTGAACAAAGGAGGAGCCGTCTAATCGGATCGAGAGATTACGTCGATCAAACCCTCAACGGAAGACTTGGAAACACAATGTGAGCGTCATAGAAGAGGCGATCGGTATTGCAGTGCACAGGACTCGTTTCTTGCCGGGGTGCATCGACCAGAAGGCCGGTTCTATTCCCGGCACGACGATGACGATGTTCTCTCACGGCGATGTCCGTGCGCCGCCGTCGTCTCGCGCGAGAAGGTAAAATCTGCAGATGAGTCTCACAAATTAAGGCGACTGGAAGATCAGGTTGCTCGAAATTTTTGACAATTTTTTACAACAAATTGAATGAATTCTACGAAAGTGAAGTTTTGAGCGATATCTATATATATATAAAGAGTAAAAAATATTATTTATTTATAAATACTCTTATATTAAATATTATATATGATTTTAATGAAACTTTGTATATATATTTGTGCATTTCATACATCACTCATACACTTAATTTCTGTAATCATTAATTTTTCAATTGTAAAACTTTATTATTGTTTGCACGAATAAACAATTTATATATTAAATATACTATATATAGTACATTTATATATATGATTACATTTCTTTTTCGAGGTCGTGTTTTGCAATGATATTTCAACTTTTGGAGGTTCGAACTTTTTTACTAATAAAAATATATATACATTTGCTTAATGCTATTCATTAAGGTAGTTTTTAATATCTAATGTTTTGATTTTTTAAAAATTTATTACAATATATTCATTTTTATGAAAATTATAAGCAATCAAAGTTGAGTTGGATATACCATACACACTATCTACAGTATGTTGCACCCGTGACGAAACCGTATAATGTGGCATTGAAGGGTTAAGAAGTCATCACCGGTATCAGTACTGAGGAAGAGGACGTGAGAATATCCTTGACGCGAAGCTTGAGGCTTTCCGAGTACTTTATAGTTTCAGTCTCACGCCGCGACATACGTCGCTGTCAGATGGATTATGTAAATCCTCTAAGCTCTAAACCTGACAGAGACAGAGACGAGGAGTTAATCTTAGATCCATAAAATACATACAGATAATCTTAAAAGAAAAAAAAGTTGAGTAAGTTGAAACAATACAAGAATATAACGATCAATTAAAAATTCAGGCAACGTTCTCGAAAACGATACTTACATTAAAAAATATCTGTCGGAGCGCCTATGATCGTACGGCTATAAATAAACTTTATACCCGTGCCGTCATCAGGATCGAGTCATCTTCTTCTAACAGTACACGCAATTAGAGCTGCTCAATTACATGCTACACTCATCACGCTGCAATTGACGCCGACGTACGCGGAGAGAAAGATCGCAAGGTGCTCGTGAAATCGTTTTCGAAGGGGGAGGATGGGGAAAAAAGAAGAGGCGTGCAATGAGAAAAGAGATGGGAGAAGAGAAAAAGCGGAATAACAGCCACGGGATGCGATGCAAGGAAAAGAGGAGGCTCGTGGAAAGAGGAAGAAAGACCGGTCTCGTAGTTAGCACACGGCGGACATTAACTTCCCATTAACCATCTGCCATTAGACGGGGGTGAGGGGGAGAGCCCCGAAGGAAGCCTGGAGGCCCACTGCGCGCTGGCGCCAGGAGTAATCGCCGGGGCGCGTATTAGGCGCCTCATGCAAAACTTGCGTGCTAAAGCTTCTATTTATAAAGCTGCCTTGCAACAACCGCGATAAAATTCCTTTTGATGATAATCACGATAAGGAGGAGGAAACGTCCATCGATCGCGACGCACGCGATCGAACAGCGCGATCGACGGAAGTAACCATCTCTTCTTCTGTATAATTATTTAATTATTTTATTGTTTAATTGTTTGATTTAATTGTTGACATCATTCACTTTGTTTCAATATAATTTTTCTCATAAAAGTTATAACGCTGTGTCGTAATCTAAACATTCTGTAACAATCTGTAACTGGAATATACATATCTGGGGATTCTGGTGACCCTGACATTTTCTTAATTTTTAAATAATGTAATGATTTAGAATAATTTTATGTTTCACAATCTTATTTTTTATAGTTTTGTTCTATTCATGTAGGATAATTATTTATCCTAAGTATTATATTTATACTAACAATAAGTTCAGATGTTGAAATTCTGAAAAAAAATAAAACTAATAAGGAAAAATTTTAATTGCCAAGAATTCATACGTTCCTTTAACGTCACAAAAAATATGTGTTCCTCTTACGAGTTAATTAGCAATTTTTGAAAAGATTCTATTAGGTATTGCTGATTATGTAAAATTTATACCGTAGATAGGATGCAAACAAAAATTTTAAAGTAATTTATCATTCGTTCAATTATCTATCTGAACGACTTGATGGACTACTCTCATACATATCAATATTCTACGTTCTATATTTAGTTAAACCGTAATAAATCAGGTATGATATTTATCTTCGATATTATCCGAATAACGGGCTGATACACGGATAATCGCTCTCCTTGTCGCTGTTCTCTCTTTCCCCCTTTCCATCCCTACATCATTATTATTCCATCGGTTGTGAAGACAGTGAGATCGGTTGACGTTTATAAGCGAAAATGTCGAAAAAGAGAGGAGCAAAATGTGAATACTCGAGCGTAATAATAATCGGCCAGTCTAGCCGCGTAATAATTATGACCATCTGTGGAACGGGTATTTCGTTTATATGTGATAGCAGAAGCCACGTATATACTGCAGATAATAATCTATGATCTATAAATAGTCTCGCGGCGGTGGCGGTAGTGGCGGCAGAGAGGCATTGCGCCGCTTCTCTCGGTATCAAAAGAAGAGCTAAAGGAACAAGCCGTGTAATTACACTCCGGATGGAAGGAAGATAGCGGGTATAACCGCGGCCTCGCCTGCCTTAGAGTGCCATTCCTAAGAAATAGAACGGTCGTACCCGTTCATTCGTTTGCCAATATCCATTCGTTCTACCTCCCTCTCTTTTTCTCTTCTTTTTTCTATTCAAATGATATTTAGGATCTATAAATAGTAAGAGAAGAAAGGCGGAGAAGAAACGTTCGCGGTCTGCATAGATTAGAAAAAGCTCGACAGATGATCGTAATCAGTCGCTCGTTACACTCAGAGAAAAAGACATAATTACAACTATATATATATAAAAGCGACAACTATATGTTTTGTAAAATTAATGCATGTATAATTGAATAAATTATTATATAGTTACAATAACTAAAAATAGTTTATTCAACATATATCTACATATATATATATATAGACATTAATTCTACATATAAAAATAGTATAGTTGTTATCTATATAATTGCTACTATTATGTTTCTTTTTGAGTGCATAACAAGAGAGAGATGTTGGATAAACTGTTTTATAGTTGTTGCAACTATAAGCTAGTTTGTTCAACTATACTATATTATAGGCAATTTAGTAACAATAATTATGTAAGTGACAACTATGTAAATATTCATACTTTATTGCAATGTATAAAATTTAAATAACAAATGGCAAGACATCAGCAAAATTGCTATTACAAGTCAGCCAGTAAGACGATTAAAACAAGGTATTATATTAGATATAATAAATAATCAAGAAATAAACAAAAAATAAACATATTCGAGAATTATTAACAATTATTAACAATAACAAGAACAAATAAATATCAACTACGTGTAATCTTATTCCTAATACAATTACATAGTTAAATAAACTATTGTATAGTTATTGCAACTATATAAGTGACAACTATATAAGTCTTATATTATATATAAAATTTGTATAGCTTTTGTTACCACTATGTCCTTTTTTTCTAATTATAAATATAGAAAACAGTCAGGCAAATTAAATCGGACTATCGTCTTCTACAGAGGTGTCAATTTTTTTGCGAATGTCTCTACATTGTTAACGTTTACGAGGGTGTCAGTGCGAAAATGCGCTGCCGATAAATCTTTTCTCCTCCAGATCTCACGTGACGACGTTCCGATCGAATCATCATACGATGCCGTGGGTGATTCTCTCGAAGATCGGTCTCGATTAATGACTTATTAGCATCGCGGAAATTAATGTTTTCGACAGTCATGCGTTACCAAGACCAGAGACCGAGAGAAACCATCTCGCAACGGACGAATCCGATTCGCAGGCGCATAAATACCTACGTCGAGCCGCTACAAAGTAGCAATCGTCGAAACGATCCGCGATATATCACGCCAGGCATATCCCCCTGCGCTCGAGGAAGCCGAGTCGAACGGACAGTTGGCGGTATCCTCTGGCGACCGCATGCACGCACGCACGCACGCATGCACGCAAGCAAACGCACACGTATTCGCTCACGCGATCGCAAACATACGGCTCGCAGGTAATACCGCGGAATCTATAAATAGACGTTGACCAGGGGCGGCAAAGCCGCACCGGTTGCACGCCAAGTGTCTATCGCTCCTGCGAGATAGAGGGAAAAAGAGGACCAGCCGGTTCAACTGGGATGCCTCCGAGCATAGGCGCCAACGAGCGCAGAAGCGGAATCAGCAGAACGACGCGATATGAAACGGTGGATTAGAGACGGAATCGAAGAAGCGGGATGCCGGATGGAACGGCATCCTGATTGTGTAACGCCGGCAATTTCAATGAAAATGCCCGTGGACCACTGTACCAAAGTCCGTGACCTCACTAACGTTGACTCGGGTTCTCTTAAAAAAATCTTTTAGAAAAAAGAAGCGATAATAGTCGTGAAATACCTGTTTTGTATTATTAGTTCAGAATTATCGCGACACCCGATTTTTTATTTTATTGTAAAGAAGCATTTGACTTATCTTGAGAAACATTAGGAATTTTTATTATACGGTATGTATTAATGTGACGTGTCAATTTTGGGATTATTTTATTAACGTGATTTACACTGAAAAAATGTTTCGATTAAATCAACAAAAGATATCAACAAAAAATGACATTTTGATGAGTTTGGTTTAATTAAAATTTTTTCTTAGTTTACGGATCACATCACAAGATTTACATCAATGAGAAAACAAACAAGCAGCTCTTCGTCCAATTTAATTAACGGATAGGATGGAATAATTCTCAAAAAATAGGTACATCGATCGGGAAAGAGCTCCTTCACCCTGCACGCTTATCAATAGGTAACACCCTGTACCAGTTTCTAACCAGTTCGCCGTGAGAGCACACGCTGCTAGCGTTGCGCCGTACGACACGCACCTGCGGCACGTCGCACCGTTCGAGCGTATCCGTTGCGTGCTTTCATACCTGCGTCCTTCGCGGTTGTGCTTTTCGAGACGATCGCCACCGATCTCGCGAACATCTGCGATTCTACCAGCGGGATGCGTCTGGCTTGTCGGCTTTTTATCCCGTTGCAGCTTCTACGCCGTTCGCCTCCCCGCGTCGCCCCGAAAGGAAGTAGCCGCGATGGGACGCGTCTTAACCGCAAAGGACGCGATGACGATATCATTGCGTGCGCTTGGGAGACGCTATCGTCGACTCGGCGCGCCGATTTTTTCATCCGCGGAACTCGCCCGGCGCCGCGAGAGGCAGGCCAAGAGAGAAAGAAACCAAAGGTCTACGATTAAGGCTGCGAGGCTGGTTTGCCTTGCGAAGGCTTTCTTGCGTCCTGCCATCGATCCTGTGGCGCGCATAGGTGCACCGTACCCACGGGAGTGTTCCTCCTCCTGCTGTCGGTGCTTCTATTATAAAAATGTTTTTTTGCGCATCGCTTCGTGGTCGATCGAGTCAAGGATTGCAGCGAGAAGATCGCTCTCGCGAAGCGGCGAGTGACCGAGATTTATTAAGCATAAGAATATTACGCGCATCTGTGATATACGATTTATGAAAAATTAACAGCATTCAGCCACGATATGAATGTACCAACCGTATCGTGGTACCGTAAACTAAAAGTAATTGTAACGTTAGGTAATAATGATATCGGGCCGTGAATAGAAAAGGCAGAGGAGACGCGAAGAGAACACTTGCCCGTTCATCGTTCATCGAGATCCAGTCTACATCCGCATATTACTGGAGGCAATATGCTGGAGGTGACATGGTCCAACTGGCAATTACTTTCAGCATTTTTCCCAGACTCCTTTTTCGCGCAAATTGACAGGACGATTAAAATGAGGCGGAGCTGATTTGCCTCGCTTCCTCGCATCTCGAGAAACTCGGCATGCATTTAACTTCCTGTCGATACCGGTGAAGGAATTGACATAAGCGATAGCTTTTTGCGTACCCCCGTCTCTATTCGAGAACGAATGACGCTCGATATACGGTTTACGCTTCAACCATGTATACATACACATGGGTTCCTATTCTGTAATACTTAACGACGACATGTTAAGGCCCGCCTACAATACACGTAATAAGCTTGGTTTAAAAAGTAAGAGTAGGTGTAAGAGTTTAGAGTAGGTATAGATGTAGGTGTAAGCGAAATAAATTAATTTTATTTCTTACTCTTACTTCTTAAACCAAGCTTACTACTGTATTATAGACGAGCCTTAAGAGTTACAGATTGAACCGCTAACAGCCCTCACTGTCCCATCTAAACAATGCTTTTAACCGAAATGAAGATGTCGTCATCACTGTTACCCAAAATGTGTAATAAAGGATATAATCTACTTGATACTACAAATGTTTCGAAAAATTTATAAGGTCAACTGGATCGTAGCCAAAAACATTGAAATAAGGATAGAACTGCATTTAACAATTAAGACATATAAATTTAAATTATCTTTAGTAAAATGATGGATGTATGTATTTAATGAGAGATGTAGATACCTTTAAATTTTTTTGTGTATATTAATGATTTATACATTTAGGTAATGAGGACGCAACATCAGCATATGAAGTTGGCATTAGCAAACTATGTGTATATGATTGAAGAGATTACAGTAATCCTTGTCGAGATAAATGCGAAAAACGGAGGTATTTCAAAAAAACGTGAAATGGCCTGGCTGTTCACTAACGCTATATCGCGCCAACGACGGAATATACAATCAAGTTCCGATTATCTTTTTATCCTTGCGCTTTCTTTCGTAATCGAATGGCCCATTGCTATCTGAGATGGACGACAACGAGGGCTGTGCCAACCAAGGTACAGTCTTAACGATAACGAGAACCTCGACGACACGTATGAGTCGTAAGACACGGATGGCAACGGTAATAAAAAGCTCGTCCTTGTGCGTATCCTCTTAAAGACACCCTTACTCACGTTTAATGGCACGCACAAAGAAGGGTAACGACTGTTGCGACCGACGTCTCTAATGATCGCGCGGCCGAGCTAGACGCGAGCATGAAATAAGATTGCTGCCGTAATTCAACGATCGCAACAACGACGTTGTAAACCGTTAAAAACGCCGCGAACAACCATCGTTTTTAACGGCGACATTAAGATATCGTGATAAATGATTGCCGGGGTGGATTGGAAGAACCATGGCTGACAACAAACTTCGTCAGTGGTACATTCCTTGTGGGAATTACCTTCTTCATAGTATCTCTCAACTGTTACGATCCATATAATGTATTTTCGAAGTATAATGTATAAAGTATAATGGGCGTACTTTTAGATAGAATTTAACCTTTAACCTTTCGATATCGAAAATATATGTGAGTTTTCTTGAGGCTTCCACGGGTGCTTTCTGTATGAAGGTTATCCGTTTCGCGGGTTTTCTCCGTGTCCAAATCCATTTCTTGGAATGCCAACGTTTCGTGAACCTTGCTCCACTTCATCAGGGCGAGGAGCAGCCTGATACTTATATATAATATATGTGAGTTCTTCAATTTTTAATTCTAGACTATCATTCTGAGATTAAAAGTTTCATATCTACATCAAATACCATGGAAGGAATTAAAAAAACAAATGTTACTTAAGGGGATGCTGGAGTAACCAAATTATTACATTACAGTCGTGTAAAAATCTTCGAATTGACTGAATGGAATAAAAAAACCTTTTACAGGATTAAAGTAGACACAAAATTAGGAGGTGGTACAAAAGGTTTTTTTATTCCGTTCAGTCAATTCGAAGATTTTTATACGACTGTAATGTAATAATTTGCTCACTCTAGCATCCCCTTAAGCCCGTTGCTAACAAATGTTACTCAGCTCCTATAGAGATTGACATTGGATTTGAATTTGATCAATGAAATCAAAGTTGATATTGGTTTCTTCTGATTCGTTAAATTCCAATCCAATCTCAATCTCAAGTCTGATACAGGCATTAGACTAGTTACGGAAAGATAGGAAAATTTCTTCTAAAAAATAGCGATTGTCTCTTCGATTTAATTGCACCAAGCCTTACGGAATCTCGGACAACCACATTTCGAGAAACATTCAGACTCCACCGTGTCGCGGTACCGCGATAAATAATAGTCGCAATGTGGTTCTCTCCAAAGTTCTCCTGTTGGACGACACGCAAGTCACGAGCCGGAACGAAACGTTAACGAGACACACACGGGGTACGATAGAACGTTCGCAGAGTGGCGACGAAGCGGCGGTCCCCCTTGTCAGATACGTCGTCTCCCCCTGTCCTCCGTAAAGACGTTCCCTTTTCTTTCTGCTTAATGGCACGGACAAAGAAGGGTTGCGCGATAGTCACGCTCTCGGCGCTCGCTCGAACGGAGTGCTCAGGTCCCCTGCAATCTGCACCGCGCGCGCATTACGCACGTTTCTGCGGATGCACGCACATTCAAGGTGCGTTCCTTCTCCTTCTCTCTCTCTCTCTCTCTTTCCGCTCGCGCGTTCCACCGAGGCATCATTACGCGAGGTGGTCTTCTTCTTGTTCTTGTATCAGCATCGCCGCCACCGCCTCTCCTTCCTCCCTTTGCTCATCCTCTTCGTCCTCAACCGCCATCATCCACCGCGATCTATTTATATCGCAACACACGCCGGCCCGCGTGTCGGCGGGCCCTCCGGGAAACTTGGAAAGAAGCGGGTAATAGAGAATGGCGAAAGAAATGTAACCTTGTACTTGTTACTGCTCCTCCTCATATCGTCGTCGTCGTCGTCGTCGTCATCGTCGGTCCCCTCGTCTGGGTCCGTTTGCAACTTCGAAGAAACATTATACTGAGGTGCGCTATGTGTCATTTCGTGGAAATATGGAAACTAATGGAAGCGGACGGAGAATTGTGTAGATTAACGAGATTCCAGAGAGATGCGAGAAAGATGAGACTCCAACGTTCCACAGCCACTATCCAATGTTCCTTCTGCGAAAATAGCCATTGTAACACTGCATGAAATCGTTCGCGGCATAAAAACGTATTGGGATACTTAATCCTAGAGATCCTCAAGTAAAAAATTTGATGCCGTCCTAAATACGGCGGACCAAACACTTAAGATAGAATGAAATAGATAACCATGCATCTCATTCTCATGCATCTATAATCTAGTTTCCACCGAAATCGGTTTCATTTCAATTTTAAAATCGATACAGATCAAATTTAGGGCGTTTTCTAGCAAGGCCATGAGGTTTTAATAAGGAAAACATGATCAGGCAATTTTTATTCTCGATGTTACATTTAAGATCGGGACCTAACAAGGGTTACCTGATGAGTCCCTGATCTGGCGTCAAGACATACTTATTAGAACCCTATCAGAGCCTAAAATTTCTGTTCGAGTCTCAATCTATCTTAAGCATGACACTTTCCTAAACATAGATCAATCAAAAGTTGTCTAAATCGGGCCCAACCTCTTACTTGAGAATCTACTTAGTCCTATCCGCGTTGGAACCGCAAATTATCAGTTTCTGCTCTTCATCCTTGCTCTTTGATTTTGTTCGCAATTTCTCAAAGACGTACCGTGGTTTCTTTCGGAGTCTACCAAATTAAAAAACGATTCCTTCCCGGCAGAAATTTGATCGATGTCCCTTCTCGATCTTCGTTATCGCGCGAATACGTATCCTAGGGCGATGGAGCGAACGGCAGGGATTTAATCTACATAGAAGAATTCCGCGAGCCTTTTTTCGTAGCGTCGTATTTTTTCGAGGGAAGACAAGAACGTGGGGTACCGGCCACTATATCACATGGGCCATCAGACGGCCAAAGTTATTGCCGGTTTAGGAGTTCGTTGGCTGGCTCTTGTTGGGGCCCCAAGGGCCCGAAAACTTGTTAACTACGGGCCTCACTTGTAGTCGACGAGAGTCGTAGACTTCGAGTCGAGCACAGAAAAGAAAAAGGAGAAAATGGGGTGAGCGAGAAGGCGAAACGAAGTACATGAAAAGGGGCGAGCGCGAAAAATATGGCGTAGGACCCACGAGAGCTCCTAGCAGACCAATGAGAGAGGATATTTCGGGTTATCCGAAGCGAAGGTCAAAGTTTGTGAAGCATGGCGAACGCGCAAACGAAGCAGAACGCTCGTCAGTGTGGCGACAAACTGCGTGCGGAGAGAAGGATGACTTGCGGGCCCCGCGACTTCGGTAGCAAACACTACCGTCACGAATCTTTTGTCGAACGATTCGCGGAGCACGACCGATGACTGCTGATCATCGGTCGCACATTGGTTGCTTTTTATGTAAATTCGTAGAGACGATATAATTCCTTTTACCGCGAGAGGGAGAGAAAGAGAAAGAGAGAAGTGTGATATCTATCTTACCAAACACTACGACCGGAAGTTTCCATATCTTATTAGTATTGTTTTAAATGACTAAAATTTAAAATAACAATGTTTCGTTATCTTTAACACAAGAAATATCAAGCGGTCATTATTAACTTTGTTTCTATTTTTTAGATTAATATTAGATATATTTTCTATATAAAAGATAAGATGCTAAAATTGTTTTACTTATCAGTAATTACATCCTCTGGTATATTGATAAAATATTCCATTTTTCATCACTTTCTTTATTTCCATAGTAATTTATTTTCTTGGTCCTTTCAGTGAGTAAGAAATGCATCTTGCAAATCGATTAAAGATATAACGAATGAGGGAAAAAATATCCTATAAAAAAATCGAAATACTTATTATCAGACACACAAATTAGAAGAAACTGTAAATCTGCTTTGTCTGCAGATTGCGTCAAATCGGTAGAGAAAATCGATAGACCGAGTTTTCATTGAGGCACGCATGAGGCCACGATTACATCGTCGGATTTGTCGATTATCGTCGTGCAGAGACGTCGAATCGTTTAACGACGACCGGTAGAAGCGACGGGCCGCAGCAGGTCGGCGAACCTGGCGAACGTAGCAAAACCTCGAAGGTCGCGAAGTCTCCGCCGCTGCCGATCCGACGTCCCTTGGCGACCGGTCGCCGCTTGCCCATCGCCTTCGGGCGCCATGGAGGGTGACTCTTTTTCTTCTCGTTCATCCACCTCTTCGTCTACCCATCGCCACCCTCCTTTCCTCCCTGCCCACTGCGCGCTGCGGTCCGACCTATCTTCATCTTCTTCTTCTTCTACTTCTTCCTCCTCCTCCTTCTCCTCCTGTTTCTCTTCTTCTTTCTCATTCTCGCTCTTCCTCCTTTTGCACATCGCGACCGTATACGGGGATTCACACCGATACGGCTGCCGATCGCCGTATGGCAAAAAGCTAAACCTGCTCCCCATCTCGCCGCGGATCTCTTACTCTCTTTTCCGTCCTTCCTCACCGTTCTATCCACCCATATCTCTCCTTCCACCCTCTTTGGTTCTTTCTCTCTTCCTTTATCGTCTTTCTAAGCCTTGAGTTAACGCCGAGTTCTCTTTTAGAACGAATTGGCCAAATGTGTTTCGTCACGATCGCATACGGCCGAATTAACATTTGAATAATACCTTTTTTTCATCTTAGTGAGACGAGCACGTTTGAGATATCATGGATTATATTAAAGGATTCTTTGAGTTTTTTTTCTATGTGGATCAACCGAGACGCATAAATCGTAGCTGAATCCTCAGATAAATGTGAGCGTGAGGAAGCTGGGTCCTATATGTAGTGTGTTATATTATATTATATTTTATAGTATATTGTTATAAATTTACATTAGTTATATCCTTAGATAGAGGAATGTAAAAATAATGTACTTAAGACTTCTGGACATCTGGGTACAATATTTCTTAATACTTTGTATAAAAGACTCTTCATTTTTTTCCAGAGGAAGGTTTTTAAGAAAAAACGTGTCTGGGATGCTTTGACCGTCTATATATACTTAAAAATTAATAAAATTCTTGCAAAAGCAAGCAGGATTCCTATATATTTCACACTAGGTGAATTACAAACTAGGATTACGTGGCGGAAAAGCAATCGTCGTGCAAAAGAGTGGAAAATAAAGGGTAGAAGAGAGGAGGCAGAGAAACAAGATGTGGCATGTCGTCGCGATCTAATTTAATGACTGGCGCCATGTTTCCCGTGCTGGCTAACACCACCCGTTAATCCCGATGTGTGCCTCGTTACTTCCACTCTTGTTTTCTCTGGTCCTTTTTGCATTAGATCTGCGTATTTAGTTCGTAACCGATTTCATCACGATAAACATGTCAGACTCGTTTCGCGTCTTCTCGCCTCTTTTTCTCTCACCCTCTTTCTCTTTTTCTCACGAGAATCGACATTCTTCGCCACTTCTGCGACATTTCCGATAAACAGCTCTCAAAACGCTGATGACGCTGATAGGCGCGTTCTTTTGCGAGCGTGTATACCCCTATGCTAAAATTATCTCACTCTGACTCCTCTCCAGCGCAATTAATGACGCAAATGTCGCCCAGTGAATTAGGTAAGTATGCCTCCTTTTTCGCGTAGCGCGAAACCTAATTGATATTCGACAGTCCTCGGGAAGAATAGTAACTATGTTCGCTCTACCGTGGACTCTTCGTGTGATGATCGATAGGTCGCGATGTCGCGTGGCTTACGTTGATGGATGAGACCTTTCTCTTTCATCACAGTCCCACGTGCGCGCTAATACCTCCGACGTTTCACGACGCTCGTTAAATGGCTTACGTATTGATCACGCGTCACACGAGCACAGGGATAAACTCTACCTGCACTCGTACGTCCATGTATTATCACGCAAATGCTAATTCATTCGCAAAAGTCTCCCAACATTATACCAAAGGTAACGTCGTCGATTAGTACCTGTACGTGAGAAACGTCAACTCGTGACTCTTTCTCTCTCTTTACTTCTCTTTATTAGACATACGGTTAGATCTAGCTATTCTACACTGATTGTGAGAAAAATGTTCTGACTGTACCAACAAGAGATACGAACAAAATATATGTTCCGATCATACCAATCAGAATTCTGGTTATCATAATTGAATCCTGATTATGATTAATTGCCTCGATTAGAATATTTGACAGATTTACTCTTTATAACTTTTAAGGGGATGCTGGAGTGACCAAATTATCACATTACAGTCGTATAAAAATCTTCGAATTGACTGAACGAAATAAAAAATTCCTTTATAGGATTAAAGTAGGCGCAAAATTAGGAGGTGGACCTTGTACTAAAATCGGAAAAAAGTTAAATTTTTTAATATTCTTTCGATTTTAGTATAAAATCCACTGCACCACCTCCTAATTTTGCGTCTACTTTAATCCTGTAAAAGGATTTTTTATTCCGTTCAGTCAATTCGAAGATTTTTATATGATTGTAATGTGATAATTTGGTCACTCCAGCATCCCCCTTTAATAACTTTTCGAACCACAATGAACGATTTCTTTAGTGAACATTCTTTAGTGAACTGATGAGGTTGATGTACTTCTGCTCGCAAATATTGATTCTATTATGGCTGCGTTCGGGGAGACGCTATTAGCGCTATTTGTGTAATTCTATCTTCATCGTTCACTAGACGTGAAATAACGATAGCATGACACAAATAGCGCTGATAGCGCGCTCCCCGAACCCAGCTTATATTTAAGTCTATATGTCGCTACATCGGAATCGAACGATAATTTTGCGCGGATATTCGTCGCCCCGCGACGAATCTACCGTTATAGATCGCCACGCTCCATTAAATCTACGACTTGGCCGATCGCCGCCGATTCCTCGTGAACTCGCCGGCGGGCTCTCTCTCGCATGGATCGTGCGTTCCCGCACGCGCTCG
>NW_017257400.1:583614-585725 GCF_001594055.1 Mycetomoellerius zeteki | reverse complement strand
GAATTCCCGCAATCAATCGCCTAATCACGCGATGCGACGATTTTTTTTGTTATTCTCGACACAAATTAATATCGCAGCGTATACAGATAAATATAACCCTGTTTCTAGAAAAATGCAACGAGAAAAAAGCACATTATCTTATATCCCCCTAAAGGCGCATTAAAAGAATAAAACGGTTGTAATTATTATAATTTATAATCATTATTTTCGATGCCAACTGTATACTTTTTGGTAGAATTATGAATATAATTATTATAATTATTAGTGTAATACACACACACACACACACACACACACACACACACACACACACACACACACACACACATATATTACTAACGTAGTAATAATAACTATAAAAATAACCGCAATTATTTTGTCATGTAATTATAGTCACAAATACCAACGCCAAAAAATTACGCTATTTCTTTCAGTGCCCGTACATCCAGCAAAATCAGGCAAAAATTTCAAGTGTGCCTTTCTCTTGTTTCAATTTTAAATATATAGTATTACCGTAATACATTAATATTAATGTAATGCATTAAACTTTATAGCCTTTCTCGCTAATAAATTCTACCGAACTGTTTTACAACGATAGTGGAACCGCCGATACACGGATGGATAATGATGCGATTTAGGCGAACAACCGATGGCCATTTCCATCGGACGAGTCAAGCGCAATCGTTCACCTGGAAGAGACACAAATAAAAAAAAAGATAAGAGAAATAGTCTGGCGCAGCATTCGCGAACGTTAGTCTCGAAACTTCTTTCTCGCTTGTGTTACTCTCTCGACACTCTCGACGACGCGTTGAGTAACGCGGTGATAAAGGCGAGAATGCCGCAGGAATATCACGATAATCGGCCGAATGATGGATAATGATTGGGGCGGCTGCCTTTCGCGCCCCATCGGTCGGCCGACCATTATTCAATTGAATTCAATGCTACGCCGACTATTACGGAATTGACTTCGAGAACTTTCTTTCGGGCATCCGTCTCGCCCCACAGACGCTTACTTCCGTTGGTCAGCCCTACGAGAAACAGCCTGTAAGTCATCCTGGTCGTCAATAAACAAAAAACGCAGGATTGCTTCGAGGAACGCTAAATAAACTAATTGATGCCCATTTCTACCAATATGATTTAATTTTAATCTCGATTCAACTAACTCTTCATCTTTTTCTAGTTATAAGAATCAAAAAAAGATGAGTAAGTTGAACCAAGATTAAAGTTAATCTAAATTGGGGTAGAAACAAGTATTATCTTAACAAATTCTTGCTAGAAATCCTCTAATCAGAGTTTGGACATAAGACAGCAGCCTATGATTGCTCCGACATTTTTCATCAATTTGTGTCAGTTTTCTAAAATTGATTTTCGTTAAATATAATGAATTAATTAGCACTTCAAAGAATTGATTAAAATTTCATTTTTATTCTTATTTAATTCATGTTAATATTTTATCAAATGATATAGTTTCTCTATAATAACGTTTTATATGTCTAAAAATATTCGACATTTATGTCATAATATCACTTTAGAGCAAGATAGCACATATATTTTTCGCTCTCGCACGATTTTGACGAAAAATATCAAATCTTTTGTTACTATTGACTGATTAGAGGGTCTCTAATTCTTAAAGACTGTTAGAGAGTGTCGTTCTCATGAAGATATTGTCATTCTTTGAAGTTGCGATAGATTATCACTGTTTTTGCTATTAATCAAGAGACGTCCGTTTATCGGATCCTTCATTTTAAAACGTCGCTTATCTAATTGTCCATATTTTACACGACTCTACACTAATGGACTCGATCTCGTTCTCATTTGAAAGTCAGTCGAGAGTGAATTTCCGCTGATAGCTCCTCGTAAACCACGCGTTTTCTTCTTAGCAGAAGAAACTTTTGTCGCCACTCGAGCGACTTCGAACGTCTTGCGTTCGTTCGGATTCGCCACATGGCTGGCTTCGAGAACGGTAAAGGGGCATCCAGACGGAAACTCGCGCCGGTGAATTTATCGTCAGGCGAAGGCGTCGTCTAATTCCTAGTAGCACAGTCGCGTCACGTACGTAGACATCGAGTACACGAAGTGGAAGGCGCCGCGGTATGGCGAACCCCCTGCCG